>NC_143576.1:12867540-13017916 GCF_048544385.1 Mastigoproctus giganteus
CCAGGTCCTTTTCATTCTCTACCACTGTCAGTGTAGTACCACAGAGTTTATACATTGCTCTGGGGTTACTGTTTCCCATATGTAGTACTTTACATTTGTCAATGTTAAACTTCATTTGCCACCTCTCAGCCCATCTGCTCAACCTTTCCAGATCCTGTTGCAGCAACATAGCGTCAGTAGTGTCCTTCACAACCCTGCCAACCTTTGTATCATCTGCAAACTTTAGCATTAGCATTAGTAGAGGCATTTGATGCAAGAAAGCAAGCTTATGCAGCATCAGCCAGAAAAAAAAAAAAAAAAACCCACTTCCACTTCACCCCTCTGTTCGTTCAAAATACCTGTCCAGCTGAGCCTTAACTTATTTAGGCTATCAACCTCCACCACAAGGGATGGAAGTCTGTTCCACCAACCAACCACCCGCTGGCTAAAGGCAAATTTCCGCCTGTCTATCCTACATCTGTCTTTCCTCAATTTGAATTTATGCCCTCTCAGGTGATTTTTCTGAGCTAGAGGAAGAATCCCATCAGCATTGAGCATGCTCAAACCATTCAAGGCTTTATACACCTCTATCAGATCACCTCGCTGGTGCCTAGTCTCCAGACACTGTAATTTGCAAAACTTAAGCCTTTCTTCGTAAGAGCACCCCTTTGTTCCATTCACTAATCTTGTTGCCCTTCTCTGTACTCGTTCCAGCAGCTCTACATCCTTCTTGAAATGAGGCCTCCAGACCTGTATACAGTACTCTAAGTGTGGCCTGACCATTGCCTTATACAAGGGAATAATCACTTATGTGGCCTGACCATTGCCTTATACAAGGGAATAATCCAAGGGAACTTGGACATTAAGCTTGATTCACCATCATCAATATCATTTATAAATACAGAAAACAACAATGGACCCAACACTGAACGTTGAGGGACTCCACTAATAACATTAGTCCACGATGAGCAGTGTCCATTGATTACCACTCTCTGTCTTCTCCACCTCAACCATCCCTTTATCTATAGCAGCAATTTTCCTCCAATGCCACACTGCTTCAATTTGTGCAGCCGTCTTCCATGTGCAACAGTATCAAAAGCCTTTCTAAGATCCAAATATATAATATCAAAGTTATTCCCTGCATCCAGTTCTTTTGTGACTGCATCATAGTATCCAATCAAATTGGTCAGGCAAGACTTTCCCTTAACAGAACCATGCTGTGTCCAACCTGTAACTGAAGTATTGTCTAGATGATCCTGCAGTGCTTCTTTAACCAGTGCCTCCATTAATTTTCCTTTAACAGAAGTTAAACTCACAGGTCTATAATTACTTGTGTCAGCCTTTGATCGTCCTTTGTGAATTGGGGTCACATTTGCACATCTCCAGTCTATGGGTATCTCTCCTGAGTCCAAAGAAGCTCTCATAATTATGGCTAAGGGTTTGCTTACTTTCTTTGCTGCCTCCTTTAATATAATTGGATAGATCCCGTCCACCCCAGGTGCCTTTTTTATGTTTATCCTCAACAATTTTTCCTCCACTCTCCTCTCAGTTATTACAAAATCATCTAGCTCACTGCCAGAGTTTACTTCACCTCTGGCATTCCCCTTCCTAAATAACTCCTCATGTGTGAATGTAGATGCAAAATATTCATTCAGTTTGTCAGCTACCTGAGCAGGATCATCAACAGTTGACCCATCGATATCAAGTGGACCAATCTGATTCATCCCCTTCCTTCTAGAGTTTACATAAGTAAAGAACTCTTTGCTGTTTTTCTTTGCATCCCTTGCAAGAGATTTCTCGTAATCTGCCTTCTCCTGCCTAACCTCCTTTGTAACTTGGTTACAGATCAACTTGTATCTATCATAGGCTTCTGTGTCATGTGTTAATTTGTATGTTTCCCATGCATTTTTCTTCTCTGCCATATATCTCATTAGTTAATCTGACATCCACTTAGGCCTAAACCTTGAACAATATTTCTTAGTTGGTATGCAGCCCGTCTGCACTAAAGCCTACTAAATCCTAGTAGCTTCCAAGATAAGTTCTTTGAATGCTTCCCATTTTGAATTTGCTGTTGGTAACATCATCAGTTGGTCCCACTGTATAGAATTTAAATACTGTCTCACACCATCGTAGTCACCTCTACGAAAGCAAAAAACCCTTCCCTTTACCCCTGATGGTAGTTACCTCTTTGAGTAAATCCTACTTCAGCACACTGTGATCACTGACACCTAGTGGTTCCTTTATCTATAGATTCTTAATGCATGAAGAATCATTACTGATAATCAGATCAAGAGTATTACTCCCTCTAGTTGCCTCCTGAACATGCTGATGTAGAAAACAATCAATCGATAAATCCACAAAAGCCTTGCTAGTGTGTGAGTGACCAACCCACAAATTCCAATCAATATTTGGGAAATTGAAATCCTCCATTACAAGATTCTCTGATTTACTGGCCCACCCTATTTCCCTGTACAGTTTCTTATTATACTCATCAGAGTCATTAGGCCTATAGCACATTCCTATTCTCTATTTTGATCTCCCAACGCTTATGTCACACTAAACTGACTCGACACTGCACTGTCCAGCGATGTCGACTGGTGTCACGTCCTTGGACTTGATATGTTTCTTAACTAATAGCATAACCCCTCCTCCCTTCCTATCTGGTCTATCCTTTCTGTACACATTGTACTCCCCAAATTCCAGTTCTGCATTCCTTATATCTGTGTGACACCACGTCTCTGATATCCCATCAATATCTGCCTTTGATGTTTTGAGCAATACCTCAAATTCATCAAATTTATTTACCAAACTCCTAGGATTGGTGTACACACAAGTATACATGCACCTGTTCCTATTCTTAGCTACCCTAACACAACCCGTGTGTTTACTTGTACCGCAATGACTCCCAGCAGTCTCTGAAATACCTTGTATTTTGTTTTCCAGGCTGCTGCTCATTTCAATAGAAGCAGTGCAAGAATCACTTTCACCTCTGCCAGTGGCTACTGTTAATCTATTAGTCCTTGTATCCCCCAACCTAGCGGTTTTCCGACCCACCTAACACTGCCTCGATAGTATCAGCAAATAATCTTCACCCTTTCTATTTAAGTGTATCCCATCCCTGTAGAAGCAGTCTCTCTTGTTAACAAGTACAGACCAGGCTGAAAAAAATTCTACCCCTTGAGCCTTGTACAATCTTTCCAGGGCTGAATTGATAGACAAGGCTCTCATCATATACTCCCTCCTATCGTGTCTGGGCAGAATTGCAGACACTTTCAAATTCAACCCTAATTCACGGCTTTTTTTTTCAACAGTGATCTTTACTTGTTAAGTAATTCTGCTGGTCTCCTACTGTTAATGTCATTAGTGCCCAGGGGCTCACATCTGGTGACTATGGGCTTGGCACACCCAGGGTCTTGAGCTGGATATCATCATTCTTCTCTTTCTTGGTGATTCCTTTCTACTTCTCTCTCTCTCTCTCTCTCTCTCCCCTCTCTCTCTCAGGGTAATAGGGAAATTTTTTTTTTTGGCCGGTGCAGCATAAGCCTCAGGCCTCCTTGCACCATATGGCTATTAATAATAATAATAATAATAATAATAATAATATCACCTTTTGTTCCCTTAAAAGATGATATCCGCTCTACAACATCATCAACTTTTGCCCCTAGCAGACATACCCTGGTCCTGTTCCACCCATCCTTTTTACATACCATGTTTTCCGTTTCCCTGGCAATAGAGTCACCAACAAGTACTAGTTCCTGTGGGAAGTATCCAAAATGGATACCTAAACCAATAAAAAAAAAGCAAATAACAGAACAATTGTAAACTATGTTAACTATTTACATAGAGTTTATCTAAACCAGGGTTTCTCAACGAGGGCAATATTACCCCCAAGGGGGCAAAAAATGTTTTTTTTGGGGACAAAAAAAAAAAATGAATATTACAATGGTTGTGGCCCTCCATAGTTGAACCCTGCCCGACAACATCTTATTCCTTAATATTTAATTTCTCTCATTTCTTTTCCCTTGAGACAACTGACTTTTAACATATAGATATATTATATTAGGCGTGAGTGCAAAATTTTGATAAAAGGAAGATAGTGGGCTCAGGGATTCCATTGAATAAAAAGAGCAGACTGTTGATTTACCGGGATCGGATTAACTGGGAAGCGGATTAACCGGGACTCCTAGACTCCAAATTAAAAAAAAAAAATTAAACCAGAAATAATAAAATTCAAGTAATAACTAGAATAGGCCTATATAAGCGACAAGAAACGGCATTATAAGTCGTCATTAGGAGATTATTGTACTTATTATCTTGCAACCCCCACTGGCTTCACACCCGTCGTTCAAAAAAAAGAGAGAGATCAAATGTTTAGTTTGTTTTAGTGCATCGTGTCGATTGTTGTGTTCTGTCACACCGCAAAAGGACAAATTTTGTTTTGTTATTTATGTCAGGAATGTAAGAATTTTTTTTTTGTTTAGAAATTGTGAAAATGATGGGAAAACACAAGAGAATTAAACAAAAACTTGTAATTATTCAAAAGTTTGAGAATGGTGCATCTGTTAAAGTTCTAAAGAACCATTATAATGTCGGTGACCAAACCATATGCGTCATTTTAAAAAATAAAGGGAAGCTATTAGATTTAAAATCGACTTCATAAAAATTAAAGGGAAGCATTGTATTGGATACGTGAGTAGTACGTGGTAAGTTTTTTCGGTTTTTTATTTATGGGCATACTTTCTACGTACGTTGCTGAACATTTTTTGATACAGTAAACCCCAACTTACGTAGCTTTGGATTTACATTACGTTATTTATAATTTTTTTATATGACTGAAGATTTCAAGTGAAGGGGACACACATTTCACCATAATGGTAACAATTCGCAGAATTCCAGCTATTGGTATTATCATAAACGCAATAAGATTGAGTTTACTTCCTGTGTATAATTGTTTGCACTAACAGAAAAGCCCAGTAATGTGGAAAGTGCAAATTGTTTTTATTGTTTTATGGTAGTGACCTCCAGAAATGTGCTTAAGTAAAATGTGAGCTCACGTGGAGTGATAATAGTGAGTTTTTGCCTTACCCCTGTGAAGTTCTTTTCAGAAAATTTCATTTTGACCATTATCATTGCGCCAACTAAGAGAATAAGTGACAGTGGTACTAGTAGTCTATCAAGAAAAGGAAAGCGATCGAATTGGATCAGAAAATTAAAATAATAAGGATGTATGAAAATGGCCAAACATTAACAAATATCGCGTGGAATTCATATTTGTCAATGGCAATGGTGAACACAATAAAGGAGAAATACAGAATACGAGAAGCGATCGGCACCAATGAGGTCAACTATAATAACGAAGGCTATGAAATACAAATCAGTTTTTACAGTACAATAACATGCATTTTTTCTTCCTTTTATGTTTTCTTGTCTTATGTGTCACTGTGAATACTTCACCACTGTCCACAGATAAAGTTTTTAATTGAACTAATTTTCTTCATTCTTCTGAGGATATTATGTGGATTTTGTAATTTTGGCATATCAAGGATATAGTAGTAATATTTTTTTAGTCATTCTTGAGTTACGTAAGAAGTCTGGGAACATACCTCTTACGTATGTCGGGACCTTACTATGTTTTTAATTAACCAGGAAATCCATTATCCCGGAATTTTTTTTTTTTTTTTTTACCATCTATCCAGGAAAATTGAGAGTCTGCTGTATTTTCTTGTTTAAAATTTCATGGGGGTTAGGGCGATTAGGAAAAAAAATTGTCTAAAAAAGCCCTTAAGGGGACAATAATTAAAAAATGGTTGAGAAACACTGATCTAAACCTATGTAAACACAAATCCAGCAAAGTAAGTTCAGCCCAAACCAGTTCTTACTAGAGTCAGCCTCTTTTTAAAAGCTTGGTCTGAAAATTTTTGTAAGGCCCTGAAGGATATCATATCCTGGATCAGCAAATGGACATTGTCCTCATGAAAGTCTGGAACAGCATTAACAAGTTCTGTTCGAAATGCCTCATATGCAGGACAGTACAATAGCACATGCCTCCAGTCCTCTTGTTCGCTATAAAAGCATGCAGGGTTTGCCTCCAGACCCAATTTAAACAATTTTTCCCTAAGCAAACCATGGCCTGTTAAGATGAACAATGTCATCATCGATGGGTAAAATCAATACATTTGTTTTTTGTTGAAGGAAAATAGAGCGTCACTAATAACCCCGGGGGCTCACATCTGGTGAGTATGGGCTTGGCACACCCAGAGTCCTGAGCTAGATATCATCATTCTTCTCTTTCTTGGTGATTCCCTTCTACTTCTGACTCTTGTTTTCTTTCTCGGGGTAATTCAGAAATTTTTTTGGCTGGTGCAGCATAAGCCCTCAGGCTTCCATGCACCATATGGCTAATAATAATAATAATTCAACATTGTTGTTCGCCCAGTTTCACTTGAGCCCATCTTTGCTTCCAGATCTCAGAAAACTCAGACCATAATCTTAGTTTCTCTTGCTTAATCTGAACAGCAGGATTGCTTTCAACATTTAAAATTCTGGATGAATTTTAAATGTTGGCCTTTTTTTAACCTGTACAGTATCCCTTTATAACTATGAACAAGTCAAGAGGGATCAATCCCGAGATAACCCGAAGGGTGTTAGTTGACACTGTCCTTTCACCCCAGGGGCTCACACAGGTGAGCATGGGCTTGGCAAACCCAGGGTTCTCAGCTGGATATCATCATTCTTCTCTTTCTTGGTGATTCCTTTCTACTTTCGGCTCTCTCTCTCTCTCTCTCTCTCTCTCTCTCTCTCTCTCTCTCTCCTTACCTCCCTCCCGCCTCTCTCTCTCTCTCTCTCTCTCTCTCAGGGTAACTCGAGAATTTTTTTTGGCTGGTGCATCATAAGCCTCAGGCTTCCTTGCATCATATGGCTAATAATAATAATAATAATAAAATGGTAGGTAGCTAATATAATGATCCATTGAAGAGATAAAAGTTGTGCTTTAACCTTACCGTGTGTTACCCTCATTAACCAGGTGTCAGCTGCGTAGGAAACTATTGGTAAGAAAATGGTCTTGTAATACAGTGCAAGGATTTTAGGCTTGATTCTCCATTCAGATCTTGATAAGCAAATCACGTTTGCAGTGAACTTTTCACTTTTGTCAGCAAGGTTATTGACGTGTGGGATGAACTAGAACTTGTCATATAGGTTAAGATGGCGCCTCCGTAGCCAGGTGGGCAGGAGCAGCAGTGCATAGCACATGCTTCTTGATTAGACCAGGGTTCGAGCCGTAACCACCAAATATGGAGGATGTGGAAAGGTCAGGGAATGACCACCGCATATCCTCGGAGCAATATGGCCTTAGTTGCTAATGCCCCTAAAAATCAAATAACAACATATGTTAAGACTTAAATATTTAATCTGTGCAACATACAGAATCTGTGCATTATTAATTTTAATTGTGGGAGGTCGATTATACTTCAGTTTGTGGCTGAAAATCATAATCTTAGTTTTAGTCTCAGAAATTTTCAGTTTATTTTCAAAAGCCCATTCTTGTAGATTATTCAGTATTTCCCTTCCTCTGTTTTTCGGAATTAATCTTGAACGACCAGGAATGCAAAGAGCAAGGTCATCATTTTTTGTACAATCTGGAAGGTCTCAAATTAACCACTGATCTAAGACACGGTTCCAAAAGAGGGGCCCAAGGACAGAGCCAAGTGGGCACCCTCTGGTAATAACTTGGAAAAAACAAGATGGTGTGAAATAACCTTAATTTGCCTGTCACAGAAATAAGATCTGATTATCCAATACAGATATCTATTCATTCAGCTTGTTTCAACGATCCGAGAGCACTCTCCCACCAAAGTGAGTCAAAAGTGCCCTAAAAAGTCGATGAAAATGGCCAACTCATACTTCTCAGTAGAAGCCTTGCAATGATTTACAAATGAATTTATGGCATCATCAGCAGAGAAGCCCTTCTTAAAACCATATTGTGAAGACGAGATCATGCCTTTGACAATCAAAAGTTGTATTCTAAGTGCCAGAAGACTTTCAAATAATTTTCCAAGGACTTATCGCCAGATCTGTTATTTCAAGGGAGATAAGCCCTTGGATCTGTTGTTCACTTACCAGGTTTATGCAAAATTTTTATCAATGCAGTTTTCCAAAAATCTGGAAAAATGCCCTCCAATAAACGTTTGTTAAAGGCATTTAAGAGAATTTGAGGATATAACTGATAAAATTTCTTTATAGCAATGTTTTTCCCAAGGTCCATACTTGGACACTTATTCATGCCAATTTTTGAAACTGCTTGCTCAAGTTCAGTATTATCGAAGAGATCTACTTCATCTGGACCCAGAAAACCACCATTATCTTCAAATCTGTGCCTGGACAGGAGTGTTTTCCTCATGTTTATCATCAGGAAAGAGTTTGTCTGTGATAGTTTGTACTGTGGAGTTCCAGTATGAAGTCGAAACAGAACCATCTGAAACTGTGTTATAAATTTCTGGACATATAATTTTATTTCTACATATTTTGTAGATGAGCCCACATGGCTTTGTATTCTCTTCTTCAGACACAATTCTCTGCCATGACTGCTTCTTTGCTTCAGCAATTTATCTGAAGTATTATCTTCTTAAGGAATGAAAGGTTTCTCTTAAAATTAAAACATTGTGGTCTGAGAGATGTCTGTGGCGCTGATAATCTGCCAGGCAGCATTTACATTTCTTCTTAACACCAAAAGTTGAGGAGTCCACCAGGGATTGGAGATTGATTTTTCTTGACTTTCTCTTGGCAGAGCAAGTTAATGCTCTAAATAGGGTATTTTGTAAAATAAATTGGAATACTCCAAGTCAGATAGACAGTTTAATTGTATTTTCCTTTCCTCAGTGAGATCATTATTTAAAAATTCTTTAAATTTAGACCAGTTTATATTTTTAGTTGAGAATCTTCACATATCTTGTAAAATGTTTGAATTTGTCTGTCCATAATCATTGACAGACAAATTAAATGTTATTGCTCAATGATCGCTATTACAAATCTCAGGATTTACTTCCCAGTTGTCAACACACTGAGCCAAACCAGGAGATGTTAAGAGTTAAATCTATATTGGATTTTCCATGGACATTCCAGCAGGTGAAAGGCATATTCAAGGATTTATGTAAAGCCCAGTGATAGGTCATTACAAATTCCTCAATCTAAAAACCCCTAAAGTCAGTTAAACCCACTATACATAATCTTGACTTGGCATTAGAGTCCACTGAAACTAAGATGTTAGAAGATGAAAAGGTGTTTTGAAATTCATTCAAAAGATGAACAGATATTCGTATGGAGGATAGTAAAGAGAAACCATGTAAAACTCCAAGTGTGTTGTTGATACATGTATGCACATAGGAAAAATGTACAAAAATGAGTTATAATCATTATGGTTAAATGGTTATTAAAGACAACAATAGCACTTTTGGGCTGTTGTAAATTATAATGCACAGAGAGCAGTACTAAATAATGCAAATAATTTGTTTTGTCTGATCACATGTTTCCACTGCTTTGCTGACTACTGCTACCATTCGCCACAGGAGTCTTCTTCTGTTGTGCTCACACCCAAAAGGATTGGGGACTGACGTACAAATACTTTGACCCACTGTTCTGGGCTTCCTGCTTCATTTGTGGACATTTGTTCCTGCTGTCCAATGAAATGTTGCTTTCTGATGTTTTTCATGCATGGTTATCCAGATATCTGTGGTTTTAGTGGTGGTACACAGAATTTTTCTTCTCATTGCTGGTTTTGTCCCACAGCAGTGCAAAATTGAGTGAACCTCAACTACCACTCTAATTGCTTCCATTGTACAGGTAACCCTCGTATAACACGGTAGTTAGGTTCCTATAAAATTTTGTATAGTGTGAAACCATGTTATACGGGACTAAGAACCAGTACAAAAAGGGGGTTACATTCCAAAAGCTAACAAACAAATAATTTTTTTATATATCGAAAACACTTAATTTTTGTTAAAAATGGTAATAACTGAACAAATGTCTTACAAACTGTGATACATATATGTCAATCAGATGAGATACAATCAGATGAGAACGTTTTCTCTGTTGCAGAATACCTTCACCTTTTGAACTTTCTTCTGTAGCATCTAGATTTCGTGTATTTTCTGCTCTCTTTAAAAAATCAGGAATCTGGGATTGTTTGCTTTTGTTTAATATATCTTTGTAAATTGTATGGTATGGAGCTAAGCATTTTTGAGCTCCCTTTTGAACTTTGTGCCCCTTTCAGTCGAAGGATCTGCATTCAAAAAATAAGATTCTAATTGCTCAGCTAAGTTTATGCCTTCCCATATGCTTTTTAGTGTAAAATTTGGAACTTCAGAATTTTTATCTGCACTATCACCCTCTGAACTGATTTTGTTTACCTTCGATGCCACTTCCACCAAATCTGCTTTGCCAGCCTCTTTTTCTACTAGTTGCTTGAATGTTTTCAGTAGTCATATCATTAAACCTTCCTCTCCCACCAACTTAGCAAGTTCTACTATCGTGCCAATTCTGTTTTTTGCCAGTTCGACCATATTTCCCGAATGAACTGACTCTGGCCATTCATTTTTTTTACAACACACATTTAATGTTGATTGACGTTTTACTTCTTTGAGTGATAAAGCTATGATTCCAATACAGTCCACAACTAAAAAATGTTTCCGTGCCTCCATCACTTCAATAGATTCGGAATAAATTTTTTCCAAAATCCATTGTAACGATTTTCTGATGTAATGAGTTTTAAAGGTAGATATAATGCCTTGATCCAATGGCTGAATTAAAGAAGTTGTATTAGGTGGTAGGAATATTACTTAACATTTTGGACGTGGATTTCCAGGCGTGTTATCCAATACTAATAAAACTTTGAAATCTATATTTTTCCACTTTCAATAGTTTTCCACAGCTGGCACAAAATAATTTAGAAACCATTCTTTACATAAATTGGCAGTTATGCAAATTATGCCTAAGGAATTTAGGGCTGGAATTTAATTTGCAACAAATGAATTATTCCAATATGTTTTTTGAGAACAAAGTTTAGTAATACATACCCAGAAAAATTTATAAACGATCAAATAAAAACCAAAATAACCTTGCAAAAACCCTAAAAGCAGAAGTGGCAACAGATCTATCAGCACACGGTGCAAAATATTTTGATGTGCCCTCTCTGACTTGAAATTTACAGCAAATCAGTGAATTTTCAGGGCATTTTGTTCCCCTTAAATTTTGGCACCCTCTTCGGAGGAACTGCTCGATCGTGCCTTAAGTCGGCCTTGCCTAAAAGCCATGAACTGCACGCTTTCAAGTCGCGATTCTTGTATGGTCTCAAACAAGCAAAAGTTCAATAGCATAGAACCTGACATGGATTTCCCAACAAAATAAAATATGGGGATTTCCCAATAATTTTTTTTGTACAATGACTAAGTGAGTCAACAGTGGGGATTTGCAAAAAAGAATGGAAATGTTGAAAAATGACATCCAACATAATAGCAGGATTTTCTTCACACAAAAGCTCAAAAATACTGTGTTACGTGAGGTTTGCCGCAATTCTTTAGCCGTGTTAGAGCAAAACTATGTTATATAAGTACTGTGTTGTTAGCATTAGCATAAGTAGAGGCATATGATGCAAGAAAGCAGGTTATACAGCATCATCCAAAAAAAAAAAAAAAACTTCCCATTTTACCCATCCATTCACTCCAAATATTTGTCCACTTCTTCATTGAATTATTTAAGCTCTAAACTTCCACAATGACAGATGGAAGTTTGTTCCAGCAATCAACTAACCCCTAGCTAAAGAAAATTTTCAGCACATCAATTCAACAACTTGTGTGAGGATTGCCACAATTTATCAATCATGTTAGAGCGAAACCGTGTTGTAGAAGTACCGTGTTATACAGGGATTGCCTGTATAAGTATATGATATTATGTGTCTCATGTTGTTGTTGGCATGCCTTTCTTCTGATGCACTTTTAATGACCCCACCTAGGTACCATTCTTCATATTGGTCTGCCATACGATGTAACCCATCATGGTACAGGCTGTTTCACTTTTCCCATGGAAGGAAGTGTGCCAGAGGTGAAACTGTAAATTCTGGGCCCCCTTAGACAAATTGCTCAATGCTTCTATGAAATCTTTAAAAACTATACTAAAAAGCAGCCATCAGTCTCCCCAACTCCTTTGGCTCTCTGCAGTGGTGGACTTGGTAGTATCTCCACTGAGGTATGCAGATATCTGCATACCAGATTCTCCAGTAAATTGGTGGAGGGGGTAGGGCTGCCTATTTATAATGAAAGATTCTAATAGAATATTTAATTAACTGCAAGAGCCATAAAATTACCATTAGCTACAGAAAGTTCAGATAGTAAATGACATAAGAGATTAAATGAATAGAAATTAAAGTGTGGTGGAGGTTACCTTTGATGTGCAGTTAACTTCTGCGCCATCTTCCAGAAGTAAATTGACAGTCTCCATAAATCCAAAACGTGCGGCGCTGTGCAGTGGTGTTTCTCCATTCTAAAGGAAATAAATTAAGTAAAAAAAATGTAATAACTGAAACTATTGACATAAATTTCATGTTTTTGGTATTATATTCAGAGTTTATTTTTTAAGAAACTTTTTTCCATTAATAACATAGTACACAGTTGTGTGAATAAATTACAGCGCATTAATATACTTCATTAATATAAATTACAGTGCATTAATATAGCCACTTCATTATGGCCATGTAGGTTTAGGCTATATGCAACAGTATACAAAAATATGTAAATCAAAGGGGTCATATCAACTGATGCGTGCAGGCAGGGGTGTTGCAAGCCAATATGAACCATAGGGATAAATGCCTTATTCAGATAGCTTTCCTGTCCCCACAGGAAGAACTTGTTCATTTCTTAGCTCTCTCACCACAAAATTCAGACCAGGGGCAGCTGAGCCATGTGGATTTAATGTCCTGGGGCACTGGACAAAAATAGTTGCTTATCATCACAAGTAAAAAAAAAAAAAAAAATGTTCAGAGCTTAAACTTTAGCATTACAATAATTTGAACTAAAATAAAATTTAGGGCTAAAGCCTCTAACCATGACATTTGCTAGACATATAAGTTAATGCAATGCATCAGTTCTATACCTAGAAATTTGAATTTTAAAATTTGTTTTAAATTAATTATTTTAATTTAGAGATTTATTTTTCTTTTCTTTTCTTTTATTTATTTATTTTTTTGCAAAAATAAATCCTTTACTAATTTTGATATGATCTATCGTGCATTATTTTAATTGCAATCTCTAGAAATTCAGAATTTTTTTTTTTTTTTTTGTGGGATAATTTTATGTTCCTAAAATATTCCAAATTGGCTTGTAATTAATAGAAGAAATTCATTTAATTTATTTATTTAATCCTAATTATCCTAATTAATAGAACAGATTTATTTCATAAGGAAGAAGTTCACTTGAACAGGGCAGGTTTTCGAAAGAGTCTTGTTGATGCAGTAGAGGAAGGCATAAGGATTTGGGGAGATTATTAACTGGGGAGGATTGGGAAGTTTCTAGTATGGTTACAGATATCAACCAAATGTATACACTATTTCCATCCTTGGGAGTACGTGGAAGATACTTTGTAATTCTGTATATTTGAAAAGATCTGATGAATTAGACTTAGCCTCCAGCAGTTATTACATGTTACAGAGAAAGACTTAAGTAAATAACTGTAAGGGATGTATCAGGGCAATATAAATTAAAAGTAAAAATATAAAACCTGCCTGTATAGGAGTGTTGTAAATAAAGTGCTTGAACTTGTGCTTCTGGTCAGATCAGCTAACTGATATTGCAGAAATATGGTGCCATACCATATTCCTACAGTACTGAGATATAGGGATGATGAATTTCATTTTGTGAATATAGTACATTCAGAAGATATAGGGCAAGGAAAAAGGGTGGGGCAGAGGGAGGTTATGCTCTGTTTATCATGAGCTGCTTGAAAGTAACAAGATGGTACCAGAGCCTGATCAACTCTAACTGGAGTTATTACTATGTGCATAATGGATGAGAGAGAGAGAGAGAGAGAGAGAGAGAGAGAGATCAGAACTGGAAAGAATCACCATTTGATGAGTTGTTACAGGCAGTCATGTGACTAAGTTTCATATGATAAACTATTAGCAAAAAAATCACTGGCAAAGAGAGCTAAAGAATTGGGGAAGAGTTCTCACATATGAATGCAAAAAAGCAGAGTGTAAATTCAGTGATGCTTTTTCAAGATCAAAATGGTGGGATAATCGACAATCCAAATGAAATGGCAGGTGAGTTGTTGTTGTATTTGAGTTTTTTGACACAAGGGCCTCTTGGGCCATATTGTGCCTGTTCATGGTTTAGGTATCACTGACTTCACATTATTGTGATTAGATACTATTATACAAATTTATGCATTTTAAATACTTAAACAAATCCTCGAAATTTGTTTCTTTCCCAAGAATATGTGATAAGGTTAAGGGTTCCTGCAAGTTGGAGAGGGAGCTAAAGCTGGATTTTCAGATGGAAAGTTGGGGACATTAAATAAGAATATGTTTTATTGTTAGGTGCGACTGGCAAAAGAAACACTGAGGAGGAGGAGTCTCTCCCAAAAGCAAATACAGATGAGTTGGATGTGAATGACCGATGCGAAGCCTTGCTAGAATCACTTCTTGTTGCCTGCTTCTTCTAAAACTAGATGTCCACAGTTGTGGCTCTTTTTTTATCTGCAACAGTTTATTATTGATTTGAGTTTGCCAGAGGTGAGACCATTGTTTCCAACATGTTTTTTTAATAATGGATTTGTAGTCGGGGTAGGGAACTTTCAGTTGACTGTAAGATCCAGAGTCGGGATGTTTAGCAGCATCATTCACATTACCTGGGATGCTGACATGACCAGGAATCCAGCAGAAGTTAACCTTGTGGTTGGCTGTTTGATGGTAAAATAATTTAGACTGGATCTCTTTAAGAATGGGATGAGAGGGAGAAAACATAGATTGAATGGAATGATTGCACTTAAGGAGTCTGTATATATTAGAGATTGTTTGATATGGTATTTGTTTATGTTATCTAGAGCCAGTTTTATTGAAAATAATTCTGCAGTATAGATACTGCCTTCAGCGGGAAGAGACACAGCTATTAAGAAAATGGAAGAAACTGCTGCTGCACCAACTGCCATATCTGTTCTGGAGCCGTCGGTATAGATATGAACTTTCTCTCTGAGTTTTCCAAGGAATGCAATTTGTGTAGCTGTTGAAAGTTGGTATTTGCCAGGGAGGATTTTCCCCATCTTAAAAAGAAATTGTCGCAGAGAGGTATGAATTCGGTCCAGGAAGGTTCAGGAGTAGTAAGGTCTTGGAATATTGGAATATATTCTGAAAGTTAATTTTCCAACTGGTCATGAGTTCTTGCAGTTGAATCCCTGTAGGGCGGTTTTCATTAGGTTTATTGTGATATAGCAGGATGTGTGGAGGATCAAACAGTTAAACAATAAAATTTTTCTCCTGAGATGCAGAGGGGGTTCATTTGCCTCAATATACAGGCTGTGAACCGATGTTCTTAAGGCTCCAACAGCTATCCTAAGGGCACTATGCCGGATGGTGTTCAGACGTAATAGAGAACTTTTCCTGGCAGAGTTGTAGACATTTGCTCCATAATTCAAGCGCAATCTTATTAAAGCTCTATAGAGATGTAGGAGAGAGCTTCTGTCAGCAACCCAGGACAAAGCAGAGACAGTTCTTAGGCTATTCAGTTTTTTAAGACAAGTATTCCGAAGGTATGCTATATGGGAAGCAAAATTAAGTTTATTGTCTAAATGTAACCCCAACAGATGAAAATTGTTAGCGACAGGAATCAGGCTGTTTTTTAAAAATATTTCTGGATCCGGATGTATTTTGCATTTTTTACAAAAATGAATAGCAGTGGACTTCTTTTCTGCTAGGGAATAACCATTCCACAACACACTTGATTCTATTTTGGCTATGGCAATTTGAAGTTGCTTTTCAATGGTGTTCATAGTTTGGGATGAATAGAGATAATTATGTCTTAATATTAGTATTAGTAATGGCTGCATGGTGCAAGAAAGCCTATGGCTTATGCTGCACCAGCCAAAAAAAAAAAAAAAACCTAATAATTAATAAAAGAAAAGGAAATTAAACCTATCATCCCATGCATTTCCCTTACCCAAGGTATTATCCAGATGCCTTTGAATTTCCCAAAACTGTCAGCCTCTACCAACCATGTAGGCAACTTATTCCAGTAATTATGGCAAACATGTACGATTCTACTGTATTGTATATCCCTTGTCATGTTGGTGATTCTTATTGCAAATAATGTTGGACTGAGAATGGAACCCTATGGTATACCTTCCTCTTGTTCAAATGTTTTGGATAAATTATTCATGTATCTGACCTGAAACGTTCTCTAGCATAGGAAGTTTTGTATAAATTGCGGTAGATGACCTCTCAAGCCGAAAGAATGAAGATCTTGAAGTACACCATATCAGCAGGTGATATCAAAGGCTTTCTCAAGATCGAGATTAATCATGACCAGATGTTGTTCCCCTTATGAAGGTATTACATATATGTGCCTCTGCTTTTATCATTATGTCTAACATCGAACGTTTTTTTCGAAACCCGTAATGATTACTATTTAGCAAGTTGTTAGTTTCCAGTAAACACATTAACCGCCTGTGAACCATTTTTCTAGGACTTTGCCTAAACAACTAGTCAGTGAAATTGGTCCATAGTTGTGTGGAAAGTTATGATCCTTTCTGGGCTTTGGGAAGGTTAGAACTATTGAGTGACATCAGGAGATTGGATAAGCATTTTCTAAGAATATTTGGTTGTAATAGTTTAACAATGTTCTTATTGTGCTGTTGTTCAGTTGTTTTAACATTATATAGTAGATCCCATCTGGACCAGCAGCACTATAGGATGTTTTATTGAGTGCTCCTAAAAGTTCTGTTAATGTGGATGGCCAGTTGTATGGGTGTGAAACCATCGTGGAAAAATTAATCTTATGCTGCTCTGCAGTTTCTTTAATTCGTTGAAAGGTTGGTTTGTAGGTGGCTACTGCTCATATACTGGCAGATGATTCCGCTAAGGCATTTGCTATTTCTCCTGCCTGGTGATGACAACTCTTTCCCTTCTCAGTTTAGTATTGTAGCTGGGGACTGAACATATTTGCCATTTAGCTTTTGTATTTTCCTCCAGATAATTCTATTGTCCCTGTCCTTATATATACTTGAGGAAAAGCCAATCCAGTCATCTTTCTTTACTTTTCTTCTTATTTGGTGGAACTTGGCTTTCAGTCTTTTGAAGTTCATTAGGTTACTAGTTGTGGGAAATCTACAAAATAAATTTTAAGATCTATTTTTGTCCTGTTTGGCGTGTGTACAATCTTGATTCCACCAGTAATTACTGTGTTTCCATTTTCCCGGTAAAGATTTTAGTATTGCGGAGGTAGCAGCTTGTAATATTTGATTAGTTACATGTTCTGTGACATTGTCTCTGGGTTGGGATTGGATTATTTTATCATCTAACTGGACATGAGATGCATATTCATTCCAGTGTGCCTAAAATTTTCAAGTGGAGCGACGTAGTGAAGGCAAGTTTGCCCATGTTTTCAGCTTGCAGAGAATTGGCAGGCGATCACTGTTTAGCAGATTTTCAAGAACAGACCACTCCATAATACTATATATGGAGGGAGAACAGATTGCCAGGTCTGTCGCACTCATGGATCCTGTCGAAAAATGAATATAGGTAGGTTCACCAGTGTTCAGAAGGGTAAGTTGATAAGAATCAAGAAAGGATTCTATTAACTTGCCTCTCTTGTCAATTGTTGGAGATCCCCACATTGGATGATGAGCATTAAAGTCTCCAAGCAAACAGAAAGGAGATGGTAGCTGTTCTATTAGATTTTCTAGGTCATCTGAATAAAATGAGAAATTAGGAAGAATATATATATATATATATATATATATAGGTGCTATTGTAAGAGTGATGTCAATTTCAATGCACACTGCCACTACTTTCAAAAGGAGTCTGAAGAGTAATATGTTTGGATGGTACATTGTTTCTTATAAGAACCGCCACTCCTCCATGGGCTGGCAAGTCAATACTTCTATCTCTTCTAAAGATAGTGTAATTTTTTATGGTAGAACACACTTGTGAATTTAAATAAGTTTCCTGTAGGGATATGCCTGCTGGATCATTGTGGTAGATGAGATCATGTAAATCATCTTTTATATTGCAAAAGCCTCTAGAATTCCATTGAAGGACCCTTTCCATTAAGCAGTTTTGTTGGTTGTTTTTGTTTCTGACTGCTTTTTAGTCGTGACTTGTTTGCATCGATTCAATTTTGTTTTGTTTGTCTTTGGAAAGTAGGGATGTGTTACGTCTATCTCATCAGTCACATGAAGTTCTAATATGGCATCATCTGAATCATTAACATTCAATTAACATTCCATTGGCTGGAATGTTAATTGGGGTATTACAAGCTTGTTCAGTTTTTTGTTACGAAGGACACTGTTTGGGGGCAGAGAGCATAGAGCTTGCCCAATTAGCGATAGACATATTTGGGGGAATGGTAATAACTATTTGTATACCTATTGAATGGGATTGTTTAGCAGCCATTCCATATGTACGTTTTGGATCTGTTTTCAGTATTTGCCTTCTCGTCTCTGAATATGTCACTTTATTCTCAACTTTATATTTCTGGATTTTTTCCTTGCTTCCATAGTTTGAATATTTTGGAGAAAGCTGGGCTTACAGTTTGGGCAAAGAGAAGTAGTAGCAGTGCATTCAGTTTGACTGTGCTCCTTCGATCCACAATTTGGACATATTGCCTCACCTTGACATGCAGTTTTTTTTTGGCACTTGTAGCACCTGATTGGGTTCAGGATGTAAGGATGGACACGGTAATGGAGATAGCCTGCTATAACAGATGATGGTAGGATGGGAGAGCTGAAAGTGAGAATTAAGCTCCTAGTGGGAACAAGAACACCATCTTTCTGAATAATAATTCTCCTTGCTTGGATGACTTAGTAAGGATCGTTAGTTATTCTGAATTGAGATAGCGAGATTTTAAAGTTAATTAATACTTAGTAAGGATCGTTAGTTATTCTGAATTGAGATAGTTAGATTTTAAAGTTAATTAATACTTAAGTGTCCGTAGATTTACCGTAACTTCCGTTCGTAACTTGCCACCTTTGTCATACGATATGTTATATACCGAACTAGATAGCGTTAGTATAGTATAGGTTATAATATTGTCAGTTGATCGGTAGAATTTATTAAACTTGTTGAACTTCGTTGTCAATTAAATTGTACTTTTAACTAAATACATATAACAACTTAGATTACAAACGTAACATAATTAATTAATACATAAATGATACGGAAGTTATATAAAGGGATATAAATTATATAACCCTAAACTTGTATCCCAACTTGTATGTGTTGGGATACAAGTTTAGGGTTATAATTTTGAACTGAAATTGAAATTTTATTGAAATTAAAAGACCAGACCAGATCAGCAAAGCAAAAGGCTCAAGCTAATGGAAGTGCTGTGGCCCAGAGGAAAACTGAGGGGGGCAGTTGCCTTCTGAGTCACAGCCTTTTAAAATGCACTGTTTGCATGATGTTTGTGGAGCATTCAGGTATGGGACATGATATTGCCATGGGAGATGTCTTTGTGTGTGCGCGATGCAAGGAGTGTATTGAAATTAGGCAACAACTCAGCGTTCTTATGGGCCTATATGAGAGCTTGAAGGACAGGGTGGATGCCCTCGAAGGAACTAAATTGAGGGGCCCATCAAGCTCTCAGCTGCCCACCTCAACGCCAGAGCTTGCACTTGGTCATTACGCAACACAGCGGCAATCCCCAAGATAGAATGCGCTGGTCCCACAGGAACTAGTAGTTGTTGGTGACTGTATTGTCAGGGAAACGGGGAACATGCTTTGTAAAAAGGATAGGTGGAACAGGACCAGGGTATGTCTGCCAGGGGCAAAGGTTGATGATGTTGTAGAGCAGATATCATCTTTTAAGGGCACAAAAGGTGATATAGTTGTACACATTAGCACTAATGATATCAAGAGTAGGAGACCAGCAGAATTACTTAACAAGTACAGGTCACTGTTGAAAAAAAGCCGTGAATTAGGGTTGAATTTGAAAGTGTCTTCAATTCTGCCCAGACACGATAGGAGGGAGTATATAATGAGAGCCTTGTCGATCAATTCGGCCCTGGAAAGATTGTGAAAGGCTCAAGGGATAGAATTTTTTTTCAGCCTGGACTGTACTTGTTAACAGGAGAGACTGCTTCTACAGGGATAGGATACACTTAAATAGAAAGGGTGCAAGAATATTTGCTGATGCTATCGAGGCAGTGTTAGGTGGGTCGGAAAACTGCTAGCTTTGGGGGAGACAAAGACTAATAGATTAACAGTAGCCACTGGCAGAGGTGAAAGAGATTCTTGCACTGCTTCTATTGGAATGAACAGAAGCCTGAAAAACAAGATGCAGGATATTTCAGAGACTGCTGGGAGTCATTGCGATATAAGTAAACACATGGGTTGTGTTAGGGTAGCTAAGAATATAAACAGGTGCATGTATACTTGCGTGTACACCAATGCTAGGAGTTTAGTAAATAAATTTGATGAATTTGAGGTGTTGCCCAAAACATCAAAGGCAGATATTGTTGGGATATCAGAGACGTGGTGTCACACAGATATAAGGAATGCAGAACTGGAATTTGGGGAGTACAATGTGTACAGAAAGGATAGACAGGATAGGAAGGGAGCAGGGGTTATGCTATTAGTTAAGAAACACATAAAATCCAAGAAAGTTAAGCCAGTCGACATCATTGGAAAGTGCAGTGTCGAGTCAGTTTGGTGTGACATAAGCATTGGGAGATCAAAATTGAGAGTAGGAGTGTGCTATAGGCCTAATGACTCTGATGAGTATAATAAGAAACTGTACAGGGAAATAGAGTGGGTCAGTAAACCAGAGAGTCTTATAATGGGGGATTTTAATTTCCCAGATATTGACTGGAATTTGGGGGCTGGTCACTCACACACTAGCAAGACTTTTGTGGATTTATTGGATGATTGTTTTCTACATCAGCATGTTCAGGAGGCAACTAGAGGGAGTAATACTCTTGATTTGATTATCAGTAGTAATTCTTCATGCATTAAGAATCTGCAGATAAATGAACCACTAGGTGGAAGTGATCACAGTGTGCTGAAATGGGATTTACTCAAAGAGGTAACTACCATTAGGGGTAAAGGAAAGGGTTATTGCTTTCGTAAAGGCGACTACGATGGACTGAGATATTATTTAAATTCTATACAGTGGGACCAACTGATGATGTTACCAACAGCAAATTCAAAATGGAAAGCTTTCAAAGAACTTATCTTGGAAGCTACTAGGCTTTATATACCTAAGAAATATTGTTCAAGGTTTAGGCCTAAATAGATGTCAGATGAACTAATGAGACATATGGCAGAGAAGAAAAATGCATGGGATACATACATTTCTTTCTTTCTCCTTGTTAGTTGTTGGCGCATCAGCTTCTATGGCCATAATGCACCTCCCACAGTTTTTGCATTTTTGCATCCAAGCCCGAGGTGGGAATCGAACCCACACCCTTTGGGTTGCCAGGCAGGCAATCACTTTACCTACCTGGCTAGCCCGGTCGGCTGAGACACATACAAATTAACACACGACACAGAAGCCTCTGATAGATACAAGTTGATCTGTAACCAAGTTACAAAGGAGGTTAGGCAGGCGAAGGCAGATTATGAGAAATCTTTGGCAAGGGATACAAAGAAAAACAGCAGAGAGTTCTTTACATATGTAAACTCTAGAAGGAAGGGGATGAATCAGATTGGTCCACTTCATATCGATGGATCAACTGTTGATGATCCTGCTCAGGTAGCTAACAAACTAAATGAATATTTTGCATCGACATTCACACATGAGGAGCAATTCAGCGAGGGGAATGCCAGAGGTGTATTCAACTCTGGCAGTAAGCTAGAGAATCTTGTAATAACTGAGAGTAAAGTGGAGGAGAAATTGTTGAAGTTAAACACAAGAAAGGCACCCAGGGTGGATGGGATCTATCCAGTTATATTAAAGGAGGCAGCAAAGGAAGTAAGCAAACCCTTAGCCATAATTATGAGAGCTTCCTTGGTCTCAGGGGAGATACCCACAGACTGGAGATGTGCAAATGTGACCCCAATTCACAAAGGAGGATCAAAGGCTGACACAAGTAATTATAGACCTGTGAGTTTAACTTCTGTTCCAGGAAATTAATGGAGGCACTGGTTAAAGAAGCACTGCAGGATCATCTAGACAAGATTTCAGTTATAGCTCGGACACAGCATGGTTTTGTTAAGGGGAAGTCTTGCTTGACCAATTTCATTGGATACTATGATGCAGTCCCAAAAGAACTGGATGCAGGGAATAACTTTGATATTATATACTTAGGTCTTAGAAAGGCTTTTGATACTGTTGCACATGGAAGGCTGCTGCACAAATTGGAGCAGTGTGGCATTGGAGGCAAATTGCTGCTATGGATAATGTGGGTGGTTGAGGGGGAGAAGACAGAGAGTAGTAATCAATGGACACTGCTCATCGTGGACTAATGTTATCAGTGGAGTCCCTCAGGGTTTAATGTTGGGTCCATTATTGTTTTCTGTACTGTATTTATAAATAATATTGATGATGGTATATCAAGCTTAATATCCAAGTTTGCAGACGATACGAAGGTTGGCAGGGTTGTCAAAGACACTACTGACACTATGCGGCTGCAACAGGATCTGGAAATGTTGAGCAGATGGGCTGAGAGGTGGCAAATGAAGTTTAACATTGACAAATGTAAAGTACTACATATGGGAAACAGCAACCCCAGAGCAACGTATGAACTCTGTGGTACTACACTGACAGTGGTAGAGAATGAAAGGGACCTGGGGGTGGTTGTGTAGGCAGATATGAAGTTCTCTGAGCAGTGCAGACGGGCTGCAAGACTAGCTCATGGTGCATTGTCAATGATATATAGGAATTTTTCTAGCAGGGATAAGGAGGTGATTATTCCCTTGTATAAGGCATTGGTCAGGCCACACCTAGAGTACTGTATACAGGTCTGGAGGCCTCATTTCAAGAAGGATCTAGAGCTGCTGGAACAAGTACAGAGAAGGGCAACAAGATTAGTGAATGGAACAAAGGGGGTGCTCTTACGAAGAAAGACTTAAGTTTTGCAAATTACAGTGCACCAGCGAGGTGATCTGATAGAGGTGTATAAAGCCTTGAATGGTTTGAGCATGCTCAATGCTGATGGGATTCTTCCTCTTGCTCAGAATAATCACCTGAGAGGGCATAAATTCAAATTGAGGAAAGACAGATGTAGGATAGATGTGCGGAAATTTGCCTTTAGCCAGCGTGTGGTTGGTTGGTGGAACAGACTTCCATCCCTTGTTATGGAAGTTGATAGCCTAAATAAGTTAAGGCTCAGCTGGACAGGTATTTCGAATGAACAGAGGGGTGAAGTGGAAGTGGTTTTTTTTTTTTTTTTTTTTTGGCTTATGCTGCATAAGCTTGCTTTCTTGCATCAAATTCATCTACTAATGCTAATGACATTTTGTTCATGTAGCTCTTGAACTATCTCCTCCTCTGATACAGTTAATAAGTCCCATTTTGCAATTACTCCCTTCAAGGAGTTTAGGGTGGCATGGGGAGTAACTTTTATTGGCTTGTCTGCCAAAAGTAGTCATGTTTAATTACTTTTCTGAATGCTGGGATTTCATGGTCTCTACAAAAAGTCCCCAGACTGGAGTCGCTTTACTGTTTTTGGTGAACCTGCAGCAGACTCAATGCATTTTTGCACATGAAATGGGGATAGTTTACTCAGAGGCGGCTCTGATAGAGAGTGCTGTATGAGGAATGCTGGTATTTCCTCTTGAGGGGTTGTTTTCAACCTCTTGGGTTGAGAATAGTAATTTTCGGTGTCATTTGCTAGTCTTGAGCTCGATGCCTCTAAAGGTGGAAATGAACTATTTTCCATCTTTGTTCCTTTCAGCCCTGCGAGAGTGGATTTCTTCTCCCAGGTTACCGGCCCCTCCATGGGGAGGCAGGAGCAGTGCCGCTAGAGTGACCAAGCAGTGTAGTAAAAGTTAGTAAGTTAGTTTAATGGAAAAATGAAAGGTGGTTTTCCTTTCTGTAACTTAGTTAAAATTCATAATACTAAGTTAACAATTAATTAATGGGAACATAAGAAAACTTTTATAAATGAATAAAATTGTAGCTTTGAGAAAAATGCCCTAGAAATCACTCAGGGAATCACTTGATCACTGTAACGCTTCACACCCAGGGCTGGCAGGTGAGTTACCAGTTATGTTTCAACTATCTTTGTAATTGAAACTGTACTAGTGTCAAGGGGAAATAGTAAAGCTGTCTTGAATTGTTGTATAATAAGTGACAATGGTGTTAGAGAAGTACCTGTCCAAAATGTTTGTGAGGCCAAGAGTGTTAGTTAGGTAATTATTATTATTTTTTTTATGGTTCATTGGTAGCTTTAGGCTATAATGCACCAAGTCAAGCTGACAGAGTGTAAAGTTAAAGGGGTGGGTGGCATACATCCAGTTATACTACAAAAGGTAAAAAATGAGACATCCAACTTAGTAATATTAATGAGATTATAATTAGATTCAGGGATTATTCCTTGGACTGCAGAAGTGCTAGTTTATTTCCAATCTGTAAGGAAAGAGCCAAATAAATGGTGGCTAGTTATAGACCAGTGAGTTTGACTGCTCTGTTTGGTAAGATTATGAAATCTATGTGTAAAGACTTGCCCCAGGGCCATGTCAACAAGAACGATATTCTAAATGAGTTTTAGGATGGTTTAGTGAAGGGCAGACCTTGTCTAGCAAATTTGGTAAATTACTATGACTAGTTTATAAAGCAGTTGGATACAAGAAAGAATTTTGATGTTATATATCTGTATTTTTGTAAGGCTTTTAATACAGTTCCTTACAACAAATTATTTAAAGATTAGTTTGGGATAACAAGGAAAATCTCTTGGTGGATTAGAGGTGGGCTGAAGTATGGGACACTGAGGGTAGTCATAATGGTTGTTTTTCATATAGGACTGGAGTAGAAAGTGGGGTTCTTCAGGGAATTTAACTTCCTAAATGATACTGATTAGGAAATACAGGATATATACACACAGTATTGTAAGGCACCTTGCAATGTAAACAAGCAGCAAGAAGGTTGCATGGTGTTCTGTCTATGATTTATCAAAATTTTTCAAGTAGAGAGGAGGTCATTCTTCTCTCTCTCTCTCTCGCTCTCGCTCTCTCTCTCTCTCTCTCTCTCTCTCTCCTCCCTCCCTCCCTCCCTCCCTCTCTCTCCCTCCCTCCCTCTGCCTCTCTCTCTCTCTCTAATACTTTGTGCAATGGTGCACAAAGTATTAGAGAGAACTACCCTCTGAGGAGTAGCTTAGAAAATGAGTTGTACAGAGCTTAAGAACTAGACACCATGGGGTGTGATTTGATTGAAGTGTGAAAGGCCCTGAGTGATATTTATTAAAATGAATGAGGAAGGAATATTCTGAATGGTGAATGAGGCATGGATCAGACACCAGAAATATAAAATTTTAGGGAGTAAAGCTAGACGAGATCCTATGAAGTTAACCTTCCAACAGAGTGTTGTGGAACATTGGATTAAGCTGCCTGCAAGAGTAGATGAGGCACAGAGTTTGACAAAATTCAAGGAAGAATTAGATATTTTCTGACTATGGAAATAATATGAACCTTTTTCTCTCTCTGCATCAAAAATGGGTTTTTTTTTTTTGCTGTAGGCAGTGGTGTAGCTACCATGTAGGCAGGCAAGGCAATTGCCTCCGGACCTGGGCCCTTTAGGGGCCCGGCGTCTTTGAGTGTCTCCTCTTTTTGCAATTTTCATTAATTAAGTAGGGGCCCGAACATGTTCTTTGCCTCCTTTAAATATATCCTTTTTGCACAACACATTTCCCAGTTGTCTGACAATAGAGTCACTGACAATAACTACCTCCTGTGTGACCAGCACATTATGCCTTGGAGATTGCCGCTGTGCTGTCTGATACTCAAGTGTGAACTCTGGCATTGAGTTGGGCAGCTGATAGCTGCCCAACTCAATGCCATAATTTATTTTGTTGAAACTGAAAATCTGAAACTGTTTGGGATATATTTTTTTGTTTCTAGTGATTTAATTATATTGCTATAATCCATTTAAAAATCTAATCTTTCTTCGAACAGTTCTTTATTTTCATACTTTTCAAATCCATGTACTACTTGTAGGAAGTTCTCTCATAAGAATAAAGGCATACAGTATAGTGTCTGGTTCAACATTGTTTTTCTCTCTTAGCATTAGCATTAGTAGAGGCATATGATGCAAGAAAGCAAGCTTATTCAGCATCAGCCAAAAAAAAAACAAAAAAAAAAACACATCACTCCCATTTCACCCCTCCGTTCGTTCGAAATACTTGTCCAGTTGAGCTTTAAATTTGTTTAGGCTATCAGCTTCAACAACAAGTGATGGAAGTCGGTTCCACCAACCAACCACCCGCTGGCCAAAGGCAAATTTCCGCACATCTATCCGACATCCGTCCTTCCTCAATTTGAATTTATGCCCTCTGAGGTGATTATTCTGAGCAAGATGAAGAATCCCATTGGCATTGAGCATGCTCAAACCATTCAAAGCCTTATACACCTCTATCAGATCACCTCGCCGGTGCCTAGTCTCCAGACTCTGTAATTTGCAAAACTTAAGCCTTTCTTCGTAAGAGCAACCCTTTGTTCCATTCACTAATCTTGTTGCCCTTCTCTGTACCCGTTCCAGCAGCTCTACATCCTTCTTGAAATGAGGCCTCCAGACCTGTATACAGTACTCAAGACGTGGCCTAACCATTGCCTTATACAAGGGAATAATCACCTCTTTATCCCTGCTAGAAAAATTCCTGTATATTATGCTGTGTTTTATTAGTACAGGTAATTTTGATATAGCACAGTAGTTAGGGTCCTAAAAAAATCTTGTGTAGTGCAAAACCATGTTATATGGGACTAAGAAACTGTAGAAAAGGCGGGGTTACGTTCCAAAAGCTAACAAAAATGCACCATTTTTTTTATAACCACCAGAAACTTAATTTTTATTAAAAATAGTAATAACTGAACAAACATCATACATATAAACTGTGATACCTGTATGTCAGATAATGAACATTCATTTAATTTTCTTCCTTTTCATCGCTGCTAAGCCCAATCAAAAGAAAACGTTTTCTCTCTTGCAGAATATCTTCACCTTCTGAACTTTTTTCTGCAGCATATAGATTTTGTGTATCTTCTGCTCTCTTTAAAAAAATCAGTAATCTGAGTTTCTTTGCTTTTGCTTGATAGATCTTTGTAAATTTCTTGGTACGGAGCTAAGCATGTTTGACGCTCCATTTTGAACTTTGTGCTCGTTTCAGTCGAAGGATCTGCATTCAAAAATAAGATTCTAATTGCTCGGCTAAGTTTATGCCTTCTCGTTTGCTTTTTTGCGTAAAATTATTTGGAATATCAGAATTTTCATCTGTGCTATCATCCTCTGAATTGATTGGTTTACTTCCTATGCCATTTCCATGAAATCCACTTTGCCAGCCTCTTTTTCTACCAGTAATCTTTGAATGTCTTCAGTAGTCATATCATCAAAACCTTCCCCTTCTGCCGACTTAGCAAGTTCTACTATCACACCCATTCCGTTTCCTGCCAGTTCGATCATATTTCCTGAATGAACTGACTCTGGCCATACATTTTTCTAACATGCATTTAACGTTGACTGTTTTTATTCTTTGAGTGAAAAAGCTATAATTCCAATACAGTCCGCAATTGAAAAATGTCTTTTGAGCGGTGCTTTTTTAATTTCCTTAGGCATAATTTAGGGCTGGAATTCAATTCACAACGAAGAAGTTATCCAATACATTTCTTAAGAACAAAGTTTAGTAATACATACCCAGAAAAATTTATAAACGATCAAATAAAAACCAAAATAACCTTTCCTCACAGTCTTGGCAACTTTTGCACATAATGTGCACTTGACATTTAAAGACTATTATTCACGAAAAATTAAATTACTAATTATAGTACAGAGTGGACTTTGAAAAAAACCTCCTGCTTGTTCTGAAAAATCTCCTGTTTTTTGGGAAACACTAGCTTTTTTGCAAAAAAACTTATTTTGGCCCAAAAACCTATTGTGTTCCTCCAGTTTACAAATACTTCATCTTTGGTTTTTGAAAGTCAAAAGTTGATAGCTATGCTATTGTCAAAATGTTTTTACAGATTATTTCACATTATCAGTTTACTATCGAATGCCATGAAATATTGCTTAGAAATCATGCTTTTATAAATCAGCATTGTAGAGGGGGATATATCATACAAAACAATTAATAATAATATAATTCAGTGTAGGGATCACAACCTATTCAACATAGGACTATATTTTTATATTGGAATTTAACATTTTACAGATGAGATAAAAAGGAAGGTTTCCATAGTTTTATAAAATGCATTCTCACCTCATCTTTTGCATTCACATCTGCTCCACTTTTAATAAGCAGCTCTGCACATTTGTGTCCACCTTCCACCCGTGCAGCAATATGCAATGCAGTTTCTTCTTTCTATAAATGAAATAAAAGATATAACTTGTATTTAAACAACACCCTATATAACAGTAGTCCTCTAAATACTGTATGTGAAACCTTATATAATGCTTAAAACTGTATTTATTATATATGATAGTACTATTAAATATAGCTGTAGATACACCATAGATAGCTCTTAAACAAAAACTACAATCATAGTGTAAAGGCATCATTTTAATTGTATCTCATATTATGATCATCCTTCACAAAGAGTTACCAAGTATTGCACTACCTCAAATAAGTAACGCTTCACTAATAGAGAAGGCTGTTGTTACTTATTCTTGTTGGGCTTTCATCAGTGGGTGGGCAGGTACCCTGGTAATGCAGTCATGACAACCCAGTTGTGAAGTTAATCCCACAATATGAGAGGTGCCAGAAGGTGTATTATTACTTACCATACTCACATCTGGTGAGTATGGGTTGGCACACCCAGGGTACTGAGCTGGATATCATCATTCTCTTTCTTGGTGATTCCCTTCTACTTCTGACTCTTGTTTTGTGTGTAAGTCTCTCTCTCTCTCTGGGTAACTCAGAAATTTTTTTTTTTTGGCTGGTGCAGCAAAAGCCTCAGGTTTCCTTGCACCATATGGCTAATAATAATAATTATTATATAATTGCCATCTTCCCACACCAGGTGGAAAAGATATTGAATCCTGTCAATGGGGTAAGGAATTTTTAAGGGCTTTTTTCTCAGCATGGCTGAGTTGGTCAAAAGCTCAGATTGATTTAATTTGTTTATAATACTCCTGGCATTAGATAGACAAATTAAGCTTTTTTACTTTATTGCTTTTGACAACATCTTGATGCGTCCCTTATAGTTAATTAAAAGTGTTTTTCCATGTGGTTCTTGATTGCTGATGGATTTTCCTTCTATTACACTTTCCTTTTCAGTGTTTAAGCTTATTAATTGTTGGACACAAGCACTCTGTGTCCCACCATTAATAACCTTATCTCGAGCTGATCTTGTGCTGGCTTTCCTAACCTCCCAAATTAGCACTTCCTCTGAAACCTTAATGCATTCGCAATGCCAGTAGCAAAAACTTTTGTGCCTCCTCTATTTAAGGGAATGCCATTCTTACAAAATAAAATCCATCTACTAAGGTAGGTCATGTTGAGAAAAATTTCCCCCCCAAAAGCCTAGAGTTAATTCCTGATGCCTAGAGTTAATCCACAAGGCTCTTATCATGTAATCCCTCCTGTCATGTCTGGGCAGAAATGTTCTTACAGGTGTAAGAAAAAAAATTTGTCCCATCTCACAACACTTTTTGAACATGACCTTATATTTCATAATCAATTCATCAGTTTGTTTATTCTTTAAATAATTAGTCCCCACAGGTTTACCATGCACCCACTAGTTTCATTATAAGCCGACAAATTGTTTCTTACATCATGAATTTTAGCACCCTATATACATACTTTGATTCTGTGCCATCTGTCTTTCTTAAAGAATATATACTGTCTCCCTAACAACTGTATCCTCAATTAAGACTATATCCTGGGAACCAAAGCATTCTGCACTGCTGATCATTCTGATCCATTTCTGGGGCTGGATTTGGGAGCATGTCACTGGACAGTGTCAGCTACTTCAGTCTCTGACCATTCTCTAGACTGAATTTGCACAACATCAACTTGCTTCCTCAGCAAGTCAATCAAGCCTGACAGTATGCTCAGTTTTGATTATCATTCATCACATTCCCGGCATCTTGCCCAAAGAAATGTCTTTCCATCAGCTAGCAAAAGCTTAGCAAACATGTGACGAGTGCAAAAAATAAAAGCCCATAATTCACACGAAAATCACCATGGCCACAGGATGCAGCACTTTGTCAGAGCTGATTAGCCATTATAATTGAGCGATTACAGCCACAAATTTTCCCCCCATTCGTTTCAGATAGTTCTCTTATCGGTATTGGTATCTGCCTTTGCCCATTTTCTTTTGAAGCTTCTCTTTGAAAACCCAGCGATTTTAGAGTGACAAAGACATCCAACCGCTGTACACTTCACAGCACAGGCGGCCACAGACAAGGTCCTTTTCAGCTGTTCTTTTTCATTGCTCTGCATTTAATTTTTGGTGGTATATAACTGAGAATTCTTCCCAACGTGCTCACCTTTTTGCTTAGCAATAGCAATTGCGGTGCTTGCCTTCTCAATTTAGTTTGGTTCTTCCCCCCTATACGTGTCTTATCTTCAGTTTCAACTGCATCAATTGTCATGATATAACTAACTTTTCTGAATGAATCCATAATTTCTTCTAATTAAAATTTAAAATTACAAAGTATCCTATGAATTCAGAAATATATATTTATTACACTTTAGAGCACTTTAAAATTGACTATTATAGTTTATTAAACGACAGTTTACTAGAATAATTCAAACTATTTATTAACTACAATTTTAGTACCTAATTAAATAATAATAAAAAATATATATATACAGTATTTCAAAAACAAATGTGTTATGAGCAACTTCCAAAATTCACAGCCATATGATATAGCCTAACCTACATATACATAACAGACAGTGATGAAACAACCATCTTGCATGAAGCTTACTGTTGGACTTCAGACATGTCAGCGACTTAGACCATATTGTGCCATATATGTTATGTCTGTATATTGCATGTTTTCCATGGTCAATATGTCAGTTTTTTGGGACAGAAACCTGAGTTTCCAAGAGAAAAACCCTTGCTGTACTCACCCTGATTTAAGTAATGCTGATGTTGGTCTACTGAGATGTGGTGCCACTCAGAGATACAAGATGAAGTTGGTGAATACTGGTTTGTTAAGGAGGAATAGGGAAGGATGGAGGAGTGATGCTTCTAATCAAAAACTGCCTGAAGGCAACAAGAATCTTCCCTCAGTCAGATAAAGGAAAGGCACATGTTGATCTCTGTGGTGTAAAATTACTTTGCAGTAAAGGGAGGATGATAGTGGAGTGTGTTATGGGCCAAATGATTCTGAGGAGAAACAGTCTCTTTAAAATTTGAAGGGGCTAGCCACCATGACTAACTCATTATGGGCAATTTCAACATGTGTCTAATAGAATGGAATATATGGACTGGAAATACACTATATGGTAACAGGTTTTTGAATAAACCGAATGATTTGTACTTATCTTAGCATACCCAAGAGGGTAGAAGGGGCTCTAATATTTGAGGCTTAGTTCTTGCTAAGGGGCATAACAGTAACAAAAACTTGACAGTGGAGCAACCAATAACAGGAGGTGAATGCAATACCATAAAATGATTTTGTATCTAAAGAGACATATGTAGTCAAAGGTGGGAGATTCGATTTAAAGTGAGGGGACTATAATGGAATAAGATTTCTTGGGCTGCTCAGTTAACTGGAGTGACTACTGTATGGTGTTGGATACAAATATGTTATAGGTAATGTGCAAGGAATTTAACCTTGAAGCTACAAATTCACTCATACCTGTGGCCAGATTATATAAACATAAGGTGCCAAAATGGATGACAGGTTAGTATGAGTTTGAATGAACAAAAGAAACAAGCACAGGAAAGTTACAGATAATTATGTGATCCTAATTTATATGAGCATTATAAGAGAAAGAAATAAGCCACTGATGAAACAAGATAACCCAAAGTTCATTATGAGAAGGCACTAGCAAAGAGAGTTAAGAACGAAATGAGTTCTTATACAAGAAAGAAGAGAGCAAATCTAATATGTTCCTCAATTGTTTGCAGTGGAAGGTCCACAGAAGGTCTAGCATAAATGGCAGACAAGTTGAGGAGGTACTTCTCTTCAGTATTTACAGTTGAAAACAAGCTCAAAACTCTGGGGAATGTTAAGGAATCAGACTTCTGTGGAAAAAATAGCAATGTGAAAGAAACGTTTGCTAGAAAAGATACTGAGATTAAGAGATGACAAGGCTCTGTCAGAAGAATGTATATATTCAGTTGTATTTAAAAATATTTAAAAAGGCTGCATAGGAGTGTTCTGAATCACTGAGAATGTTAATGAGAGCACCACTGGACTCTGAGATGATTCTCTCGGACTAGAGAACTGCTAATGTCTTTCCATCATATAGTGCTCTTTCCATTATATAGTGCTCTTTCCAACCGGGCTAGCCAGGTTGGTAAAGTGCCTGCCTGGCAACCCAAAGGTCGCGGGTTCGAATCCCGCCTCGGACTTGGATCAAAGTACTGCAAAAACCTTGGGAGGTGCATTATGGGCACAGAAGCCGATGCGCCAACAACTACCAAAAAAAAAAAAAAAAAGATACCGCAATGTTATCTTATTAACCCCGGGGGCTCACATCTGGTGAGTATGGGCTTGGCACACCCAGGGTCCTGAGCTGGATATCATCCTTCTTCTCTTTCTTGGTGATTCCCTTCTACTTCGCTCTCTCTCTCTCTCTCTCTCTCTCTCTCTCTCTCTCTCTCTCTCTCTCTCTCTCTCTCAGGGTAACTCGGGAGCTTTTTTTTTTCCTGGTGCAGCATAAGCCTCAGGCTTCCTTGCATCATATGGCTATTAATAATATAGTGCTGAAGAGGATGCCAGTAATTATAGGTGAGTGAGTTTGACTTCTGTGGTAGGGAAAATCATGGAGCCTGTGATTATAGATATTATTCAGGATCATCTAGACTGTATAACAATTCGAAGAATAGTATCTTTAATTAATACCAGCATGGGTTTGTTAAGGTGAGGTCAACTGACCAATCTGGTAAATTACAATGATGTATTTATTAATTAGTTGAATGCAGGTAACATGGACTTTAGTAAAACTTAAAGCACACCTTAAAGTGTAGTAAAGCTTTTGATATTGTCCATCGTGAAGATCCTATGCAGAATCACAAGCTGACTAAAAGATAGGAGACAAACAGTTTTTATAAATTGTAAATCTTCAGGGTGGACCAGTGTAACAAGTGGGGGTCACTCAGTGTTGTGGCCATTCCTATTTAGAATTTTCATAAATGATACTGATGAGGGTATCCTAGGATACTTGTCAAAGTTTGGCAATGACTTGAAAATGGGAAAGGTGGTTTAAAAATTTGAGACAGGCCATGTTGCTGTGAAACTTCGATTGATTGCATATATCGTACAAACAAATGAAAAATAAAGTTTAATACTTGTAAACAGTATTAGTAGCGGAAATGATGAAAGAAATCAAGCTTATAAAACATCATATAAAAATCAAAAACTCCCACGTCACATGCCCGTACCCATCAATAATTTGTGCAGTTCTTTCTTGAATTCATTCAAACTAGCCACTTCCACAAACTACTAACAGATGGAAGTTTATGCCAATACTCAATCATCTACTGGCTAAAGACAAACTTCCACACATTTATTTTGCAACCATCCTTCCTAAATTTGAATTTATGTCCACTCACATGTGTAGCCTGTGCAAGAGGAAGGATACTATTAGCACAGAACTTGCTCAATCCATTCAGAGCCTTGAACACCTCAATCAGATCACCTCGCAGGTGGCTAGTTTCCAGACATGGCAGTTGAGAGAATGAAAGTCTTTCTTGGTAAGCCTACCTTTTAGATCTCCTAAGCAATCTTTTTGACCTTCTCCAGCACATCTATATCCTTCCTAAAACAAGGCCTCCAGAGCTGTATTCAGTACTCAAGATGTGACCTGACGATTGCCTTGTACAATTGGATAATCACCTCCTTATCCCTACTAGAAACGTTTTTGTATATCATTGACAAAATCTGATGAGCTCTCCCAGCAGCCTGTCTGCATTGCTCAGAGAACTTCATACCTGATTGCACAGTTGACTGCCCCAGGTCATTTTCATTTTCCATTGCAATCAGGGTACTGAAAAATGAAAAGATTAATATACCACACAATTGGTATGTTAATCTAGAATTACTGCTACCTGTATGCAGCACCTTGTATTTGCCAATGTTAAACCTCAACTGCCATTTCTCAGCATTTCTGCCTAATTTTTCTAGGCCTTGTTACTGTCATCGATCATTAGCATTAATAGAGACATATGATGCAAGAAAGCAAGCTTATGCAGCATCAGCCAAAAAAAAAAAAAAAAAAAAAAAACACGCTCCCATTTCACCCCTTTGTTCGTTCCAAGTACCTGTCCAGCTCAGCCTTAAATTTAGTCTCCAGACGCAGTAATTTGCAATATTTAAGCCTTTCTTCATACGAGCAACCCTTTGTTCCATTTATCTTGTTGCCCTTCTTGTTGCTCTTGTTACCCTTCTCTGTACTCGTTCCAACAGCTCTACAACCTTCTTAAAATGAGGCCTCCAGACCTGTATACTGTACTCAAGGTGTGGCCTGACTATTGCCTTATATAAGGGGATAATCATCTCCTTATCCCTGCTAGAAAAATTCCTGTATATCATTGATAAGACACTATGAGCTACTCTTGCAGATAGATCGTTTGCACTGCTCAGAAAACTTCATATCTGCCTGCACAATTACCCCCAGGTCCTTTTCGTTCTCTGCCACTGTCAGTGTAGTACCACAGAGTTGATAAGTTACTCTGGGATTGCTGCTTCCCATATGTAGTACTTTACATTTGTCAATGTTAAACTTCATTTGCCACCTCTCAGCCCATCTCAACTTTTCTAGATCCTGTTGCAGCAGCATACCGTCATTAGTGTCCTTAACAACCCTGCAAACTTTTGTATCGTCTGCAAACTTGGACATTAAGCTTGATATACCATCATCAATATCATTTATAAATACAGAAAACAACAATGGACCCAATACTGAACCCTGAGGGACTCCACTAATAACATTAGTCCATGATGAGCAGTGTCCATTGATTACCGCTCTCTGTCTTCTGCCCCTCAACCACCCCTTTATACATAGCAGCAGTTTGCCTCCAGTGCCACACTGTTCCAATTTGTGCAGCAGTGTTCCATGTGCAACAGTATCAAAAGCCTTTCTAAGATCCAAATATATGATATAAAAGTTATTCCCCTCATCCAGTTCCCTTGTGACCACATTATAGTATTCAATCAAATTGGTCAGGCAAGACTTTCCCTTAACAAAACCATGCTGTGTCCGAGCGATAACTGAAGTCTTTTCCAGATGATCCTGCGGTGCTTCTTTAACCATGCCTCCATTAATTTTCCTGGAACAGAAGTTAAACTCACAGGTCTATAATTACATGTATCAGCCTTTGATCCTCCTTTGTGAATTGGGGTCACATTTGCACATCTCCAGTCTATGCGTACCTTCCCTAAGTCCAAAGAAGCTCTGATTATTATGGCTAAGGGTCTGCTTACTTCCTTTTCTGCCTCCTTTAATATAACTGGATAGATCCCATCCATCCCGGGTGCCTTTTTTATGTTTATCCTCAACAATTTCTTCTCCACTCTCCTCTCAGTTATTACAAAATCATCTAGCTCACTGCCAGAGTTTACTTCATCTCTGGCATTCCCCTTCCTGAATAACTCCTCATGTGTGAATGTAGATGCAAAATACTTGTTTAGTTTGTCAGCCACCTCAGCAGAATCCTGAACTCTTGAACCATCAATATCCAGTGGACTAATCTGATTCATCCCTTTCCTTCTAGAGTTTACATATGTAGAGAACGCTTTTTTGTTTTTCTTTGCATTCTTTGCCAAGGATTTCTCATAATCTGCCTTTGCCTGCCTAATCTCCTTTGTGACTTGGTTACAGACCAGCTTATATCTATCATAGGCTTCCATGTCACCCATTAATTTATATGTATCCCATGCATTTTTCTTCTCTACCATATGTCTCATTAGTCCATCTGACATCCATTTAGGCCTAAACCTTGAACAATATTTCTTAGTTGGTATGTAAAGCCTAGTAGCTTCCAAGATAAGTTCTTTGAATGCTTTCCATTTTGAATTTGCTGTTGGTAACATCATCAATTGGCCCCACTGTATAGAATTTAAATACTGTCTCAGACCATCGTAGTCGCCTTTACAAAAGTAAAAACCTTTTCCTTTACCCCTGATGGTAGTTACCTCTTTGAGTAAATCCCACTTCAGCACACTGTGATCACTTCCACCTAGTGGTTCCTTTATCTGCAGATTCTTAATGCATGAAGAATCACTACTGATAATCAGATCAAGAGTATTACTCCCTCTAGTTGCCTCCCGAACATGCTGATGTAGAAAACAATCATCCAATAAATCCACAAAAGCCTTGCTAGTGTGTGAGTGACCAACCCACAAATTCCAGTCAGTATCTGGGAAATTAAAATATCACATTATAAAACTCTCTGATTTACTGGCCCACTCTATTTCCCTGTAGAGTTTCTTATTATACTCATCAGAGTCATTAGGCCTATAGCACACTCCTACTCTAAATTTTGATCTCCCAATGCTTATTTCACACCAAACTGACTCGACACTGCAGTGTCCACCGATGTCGACTGGCTTAACTTTCTTGGATTTTATGTGTTTCTTAACTAATAGCATAACCCCTCCTCCCTTCCTGTCCAGTCTATCCTTTCTGTAGACGTTGTACTCCCCAAATTCCAGTTCTGCATTCCTTATATCTGTGTGACACCACGTCTCTGATATCCCAACAATATCTGCCTTTGATGTTTTGAGCAATACCTCAAATTCATCAAATTTATTTACCAAACTCCTAGCATTGGTGTACACGCAAGTATACATGCACCTGTTCCTATTCTTAGCTAACCTAACACAACCTATGTGTTTACTTGTACCGCAATGACTCCCAGCAGTCTTTGAAATATCCTGCATCTTGTTTTCCAGGCTGTTGCTCATTCCAATAGAAATAGTGCAAGAATCACTTTCACCTCTGCCAGTTGTTGTTGTTGTTGTTGTGGGGTTTTAGGAGCATTAGCAACTAAGGCCATATTGCTCCGGGGATACACGGTGGTAATTCCCTGACCTTTCCGCATTCTCTGTATTTGGTGATCATGGGCTCAAACCCCGGTCTTATCAAGAAGCGTGTGCTACACACTGCCGCTCCTGCCCACCTGGCTTCAGAGGTGCCTACCTCTGCCAGTGGCTACTGTTTATCTATTAGCCCTTGTATCCCCTCAAGCTAGCAGTTTTCTGACCCACCTAACACTGCCTCGATAGCATCAGCAAATAATCTTGCACCCTTTCTATTTAAGTGTATCCCATCCCTGTAGAAGCAGTCTCTCCTGTTAACATGTACAGACCAGGTGGAAAAAAATTCTACCCCTTGAGCCTTGTACAATCTTTTCAGGGCCGAACTGATAGACATGGCTCTCGTCATATACTCTCTCCTATTGTGTCTGGGCAGAATTTCAGACACTTTCAAATTCAACCCTAATTCACGGCTTTTTTTTCAACATTGACCTGTACTTGTTAATTCTGCCGATCTCCTACTCTTAATATCATTAGTGCCAATGTCTACAACTATATCACCTTTTGTGCCCTTAAAAGATGATATCCGCTCTACAACGTCATCAAACCTTGCCCCTGGCAGACATACCCTTGTCCTGTTCCACCTATCCTTTTTACAAAGCATGTTCCCCATTTCCCTGATAATAGTCACCAACAACTACTAGTTTTCCTGTGGCACCAGCGCATGCTTTGGGGGTTGCCGCTGTGTTGGGTGATGATCAAGTGCAATCTCTGGTGTTGGTGTGAGCAGCTGAGAGCTTGATAGGCCCCTCAATTTAGATCCTTCAAGGGTATCCACCCTGTCTTTCAAGCTCTCATATAGGCCCATAACAACACTGAGTTGTTGCCCAATTTCCTTACACTCCTTACATCGCGCACGCGCACACACAAAGACATCCCCCATGGCAATATCATGTCCTGTACTCGATTGCTCCACAAACATCAAGCAAGCAATGCATTTTAAAAGGCTGTGATTCAGAGGGTAACTGCCACCGTCAGTTCTCCCCTGAGCCACAGCACTCCCATTAGCTTGAGCCTTTTGCTCTGCTGCTCTAGTCTAAGTCATGATTTTGATTTAATTTCAATAAAATTTCAATTTCAGTACAAAATTATAACCCTACACTTGTATCCGAACACATTTATAATGCTATAAATATTTTTCAGTATTGAGTATTATCTACGAGTTCTGTGTCAAGTTATGTATTAATTATTTAAGGGCACAAAAGGTGATATAGTTGTACACGTTGGCACTAATGATATTATGAGTAGGAGACCGGCGGAATTACTTAGCAAGTACAGGTCACTGTTGAAAAAAAGCCGTGAATTAGGGTTGAACTTGAAAGTGTCTGCAATTCTGCCCAGACACGATAGGAGGGAGTATATGATGAGAGCCTTGTCGATCAATTCGGCCCTGGAGGGATTGTGCAAGGCTCAAGGGGTAGAATTTTTTTCAGCCTGGACTGTACTTGTTAACAGGAGAGATTGCTTCTACAGGGATGGGATACACTTAAATAGAAAGGGTGCAAGAATTTTTGCTGATGCTGTCGAGGCAGTGTTAGGTGGGTCGGAAAACTGCTAGTTGGGGGGGATACAAGGACCAATAGATTAACAGTAGCCACTGGCAGAGGTGGAAGTGATTCTTGCACTGCTTCTATTCAAATGAGCAGAAGTCTGAAAAACAAGATGCAGGATATTTCAGAGACTGCTGGTAGTCATTGCGTAACAAGTAAACACATGGGTTGTGTTAGGGTAGCTAAGAATAGAAACAGGTGCATGTATACCTGCGTGTACACCAATGCTAGGAGTTTGGTAAATAAATTTGATGAATTTGAGGTATTGCTCAAAACATCAAAGGCAGATATTGTTGGGATATCAGAGACGTGGTGTCACACAGATATAAGTAATGCTGAACTGGAATTTGGGGAATACAATGTATATAGAAAGGATAGACAGGACAGGAGGGGAGGAGGGGTTATGCTATTAATTAAGAAACACATAAAGTCATAGGAAGTGAAGCCAGTTGACATCGATGGACAGGGCAGTGTCGAGTCAGTTTGGTGTGACATAAGCATAGGGAAATCAAAATTGAGAGTAGGAGTGTGCTATAGGCCTAATGACTCTGATGAGTATAATAATATATTGTACAGGGAAATAGAGTGGGCCAGTAAATCAGAGAGTCTTATAATGGGGGATTTTAATTTCCCAGATATTGACTGGAATTTGTGGGTTGGTCACTCGCACACTAGCAAGGCTTTTGTGGATTTATTGGATGATTGTTTTCTACATCAGCATGTTCGTGAGGTAACAAGAGGGAGCAATACTCTTGATCTGATTATCAGTAGTGATTCTTCATGCATTAAGAACCTGCAGATAAATGAACCACTAGGTGGCAGTGATCACAGTGTGTTGAAGTGGGATTTACTCAAGGAGGTAACTACCATCAGAGGTAAAGGGAAGGGTTTTTGTTTTCGTAAAGGCGACTATGATGGTCTGAGACAGTATTTAAATTCTATACAGTGGGACCAACTGATGATGTTACCAACAGCAAACTCAAAATGGGAAGCATTCAAGGAACTAATCTTGGTGGCTACCAGGCTTTACATACCAACTAAGAAATATTGTTCAAGGTTTAGGCCTAAATGGATGTCAGATGGACTAATGAGACATGTGGCAGAGAAGAAAAATGCATGGGATACATACAAATTAATGGGTGACATGGAAGCCTATGATAGATATAAGTTGGTTTGTAACCAAGTCACAAAGGAGATTAGGCAGGCAAAGGCAGACTACGAAAAATCCTTGGCAAAGGATGCAAAGAAAAACAGAAAGGAGTTCTTTATATACTTGAACTCGAGAAGGAAAGGGATGAATCAGATTGGTCCACTGGATATTGATGGTTCAACAGTTGAGGATCCTGCTCAGGTGGCTAACAATCTAAACGAGTATTTTGCATCTACATTCACGCATGAGGAGTTATTTAGGAAGGAGAATGATGTAGGTAAAGTAAACATTGGCAGTGAGCTGGATGATTTTGTAATAACTGAGAGGAAAGTGGAGGAGAGATTGTTGAGGATAAACATAAAAAAGGCACCTGGGGTGGATGGGATCTATCCAGTTATATTAAAGGAGGCAGCAAAGGAAGTATGCAAACCCCTAGCCATAATTATGAGAGCTTCTTTGGACTCAGGGGAGGTACCCATAGACTGGAGATGTGCAAATGTAACCCCAATTCACAAAGGACGATCAAAGGCTGACACAAGTAATTATAGACCTGTTAGTTTAACTTCTGTTCCAGGTAAATTAATGGAGGCACTGGTTAAAGAAGCACTGCAGGATCATCTAGACAAGAATTCAGTTATAGCTCAGACGCAGCATGGTTTTGTTGAGGGCAGGTCTTGCCTGACCAATTTGATTGGATACTATGATGTAGTCACAAAAGAACTGGATGCAGGGAATAACTTTGATATTATATATTTGGATCTTAGAAAGGCTTTTGATACTGTTGCACATGGAAGACTGCTGCACAAATTGGAGCAGTGTGGCATTGGAGGCAAGTTGCTGCTATGGATAAGGGGATGGTTGAGTGGCAGAAGACAGAGAGTGGTAATCAATGGACACTGCTCAACGTGGACTAATGTTATTAGTGGAGTTCCTCAAGGTTCAGTGTTGGGTCCATTGTTGTTTTTGGTGTTTATGAATGATATTGATGATGGGATATCAAGTTTAATGTCTAAGTTTGCAGATGATACAAAGGTTGGCAGGGTCGTTAAGGACACTACTGACGCTATGCTGCTGCAACAGGATCTGGAAAGGTTGAACAGATGGGCTGAGAGGTGGCAAATGAAGTTTAACATTGACAAATGTAAAGTACTACATATGGGTAACAGTAACCCCAGAGCAATGTATCAACTCTGCGGTACTACACTGACAGTGGTGGAGAATGAAAAGGGCCTGGGGGTAATTGTGCGGGCAGTTATGAAGTTCTCTGAGCAGTGCAGACGAGCTGCAAGAGTAGCTCATGGTGTCTTGTCAATGATATACAGGAATTTTTCTAGCAGGGATAAGGAGGTGATTATTCCCTTGTATAAGGCAATGGTTAGGCCACATCTTGAGTACTGTATACAGGTCTGGAGGCCTCATTTCAAGAAGGATGTAGAGCTGGTGGAATGGGTACAGAGAAGGGCAACAAGATTAGTAAATGGAACAAAGGGTTGCTCTTACGAAGAAAGGCTTAAGTTTTGCAAATTACAGAGTCTGGAGACTAGGCACCGGCGAGGTGATCTGATAGAGGTGTATAAGGCTTCGAATGGTTTGAGCATGCTCAATGCCAATGGGATTCTTCATCTTTCTCAGAATAATCACCTCAGAGGGCATAAATTCAAATTGAGGAAGGACGGATGTCGGATAGATGTGCGGAAATTTGCCTTTGGCCAGCGGGTGGTTGGTTGGTGGAACCGACTTCCATCAATTGTTGTTGAAGTTGATAGCCTAAACAAATTTAAAGCTCAACTGAACAGGTACACCTAATTCTGTTTTTACACGATAGATACGTTCCTGAAAAATACGTGTAAAAAAAATTCGTGTAAAAAAAGACATTGTATTTATGGAAGGAAAGACGATTGGTTCCGGATCTAAAAAATCAGTAAAAATAATTAAAAAAAAAACACATAAAGATATTCTTTTTAAGCTTATTATTTTATTTCAACAAAATACACATGTAATAATATGTAATGAAAATGTATTAAAGTAAATTTGTATGCATATGAAATGAAAAAAATTCTTCATGAACAAAAAAAATCTGTTTTACACATAACAAGATTTTATTCATTTTCACTTTCTGATAATAAACGGCGCATACGTTTGCGTACGACTGGAATATCACTAGAAATGTTGTGGACATGGTCTTCTTCCTCTATTATGAAATTCTATCTGTGATCTCTTGAGAAAAATCAGCACGAGTCTCCTCTGGTGCTGATGTTTCACCGGTTTTTACGAACGAATTCAGTTATTAATCGTTGTGTTCGTGTTTTGGTTAGGCCGTTATATAATTCTCTGTAAGAGGCTGTCAACAACTTCAGTTCACGTTGAAACTTCCCAGCGCGTTCTTCATTAGGGCCATGTTTGACAAAATGATTACCTAATTTTCTGGCCAGTTCCAGACCTTTTATTAAATCTGCATTTAGAACAGAATCATTTTCTTCATTATCACTACGTTCTGTGGGATAAGGAGTCCCAAGGACAACCTCTAATCTTTCATCTTCGCTTAGGGCTTTGTCGGTTAACAATTCATCAATATCTTCAAACGATAGATCATCGAATCCTTCTCCTCCAATTTTGTGTGCCATTGTAATGATGTTGGGAAATTCGGTCGTATTAGGGATGATGGGATCTTTGCTTTTTACACATTGTGGCCAAACCGCTTTCCAACACGCATTTAAAGTTGCTGGTTTTAATTCAGTTAGCGCTAATCCAACTTGATTGATACAATCCATAATTGAGAATTTCTTCCACACATTAATGACTGTTAGTGTTTCATCATTCAGTTTGTCCAAAACGTGTTGGAATGTTCGTTTTACGTAGTATGTTTTAATTGTCGCAATTATACCTTAGTCTAGCGGTTGTATCAAAGATGTAGTATTAGGTGGCAGAAATAAAATTTGTATGTTTGGGTGTTCCAAGACAGGATGGCCGGGTGCATTGTCAAGAAATCAGAAGAACTTTAAATTCATATAACATCTGACTTCTGGGGTGAAACATTTGTTGAACCATTCTGTAAAGATAGCAGTTGTCACCCAGGCCTTCTTGTTTGACATCCAGTGAACAGGCAGTTTATTGATATCTACACCTTTCATTGAACGTGGGTTTAGGGCTCGATTTACCAGCAGTGGTTTCAACATACGATCTCCTGAAGCGTTGGAGGAAAATAACAAGGTCACACGATCCTTAGCTACCTTAAAACCACCAGCAGTTTTCTGCGATTTGGCTACATACGTTCTGTTCGGCATTCGTTTCCAGAAGAAACCAGTTTCATCTGCATTCCACACTTGATCAGGAGTGTATCCTTCATCTTCAATAATTTTTGCAAGTTCCTGCGGGAATACTTTAGTGGCCGGTTCATCTGCAGATGCAGTTTCACCTTTAATTTTTATATTGGGAAGAGCATTCCTTTTAAGAAACCCTATCATCCAACCTGTACTCGCAGAAAATTCATACTTTCTGTTTAACTTTCTGTTTTTTGTTTGAGATGAAGTGCTTGGCTTCTTTTCTTTAATCTGTCTGTAAATTCTTAGTGCTGTTTGCTTGATGGCATTTCCATCTACTGGTACTCTTTTTTGTGACTGATCTTCTATCCATATTACCAGAGCCTTTTCCATTTTTTCCTTGACAATATCTCTTGTATATGATGATGAATTAACACTTACTTTTGTTCCAGAACATACCGACTTCCTAATTGCAGCTTCATTTTTCTTAATAGTTCTTACGGTAGCTTCATGTACACCAAAATGCTTTCCTACAGACGTAGCCCCTTGTCCAGTTGCAAGACGATCTAAAATTTGAATTTTAAGTTCCAAAGAACTCGCTTTCCTTTTCATTTTGGTAATAGGCGAATTATTCGACATTATATAAGGGCAACCGAAAAATATCTCAGTTATAGTTAATAAAAAAAGTATGAAAAATTTGTAAACTTACAATTTATTGACTATAGGCAAAATTAATAAATTTATATGTGCACAAATTTCACTAAAGATTCTTTCACTTTGAAATAGAGCTTATTACTAAATATCTTTCGAAGATACAATGCACAAATACCGTAGATGTGCACCAAATTCAATGAAAACGTTGATGATTCATAGATACCTAGACGTACACATTGGTAACCAAAAGCACGCATTTCAAAACGCACACACACTAGCTAATCCATCACACTAATAAATAGCTGATAATCACACTAATCTATTGGTGCGTGTAATATAGAAATGATACTAATATGCCACAAATAAAAAAAAAATTCTTAGAATTTAGGCAAAAAAAATTCATAGAAATCGTGTTAAATCAAAATGACTCGTGTAAAAAGAGATTGAAATATTTATTTTGAATTCGTGTTAAATCAAATTCGTGTAAAAAAAGTTCGTGCAAAAACAGAATTAGGTGTATTTCGAACGAACGGAGGGGTGAAATGGGAGAGGGTTTTTTTTTTTTTTTTTTTTTTTGGCTGATGCTGAATAAGCTTGCTTTCTTGCATCAATTAGCATTAATGCTAATGCTATTTATGTTACGTTTGTAATCTGGTTCGTTATATGTATATAGTTAAAAAGTACAATTTAATTGACAATGAAGTTTAACAAGATTAATAGATTTTACTGATTAATTCACAATATTATATTATATACTATACTATACTAAGCTTATGCTATCTAGTTCGAGATATAACATTGTATCGTATAACAATGGCGGCAAGTTATGAACGGTAAATCTACGGACACTTAAGTATTAATTAACTCCCAAATCTCGCTGTGTCAATTCAGAATAAACTAAGGATCCTGACTAGGTCTATAAGCTACTTATAGTAAATAATTTAATATAACAATTGGTCAATAAACGGCTAAATATGGCTGAAAAACATCTTGTTCAGTGGAGCTGCAACTTGTAACACATGGATTTGATACCCTTACCGATACCAAGTAATACCTACAAAATCTCTATCTAAGGTAAACTTTAAACTAAGTATTGTAACTAGAAATATAAAGCTATTCTAGAAAATAAGTTAATATGCCAATTTAAGCTAATAAAACAGAAAAAACTTCTCTATTCTAGGAGCAGTAAAAACTTCGCCTGTGAAAAGCTATTCTCGTTCTCGCTACGACTTGGTTACAGACCAGCTTATATCTATCATAGGCTTCCATGTCACCGATTAATTTATATGTATTCCATGCATTTTTCTTCTCTGCCACATGTCTCATTAGTTCATCTGACATCCATTTAGGCCTGTTGTTTGTTTGTTGTTTGGTTTTTAGGAGCATTAGCAACTAAGGCCATATTGCTCCGGGATATGCGGTGGTCATTTCCGGACCTTTCCGCATCCTTCATATTTGGTGGCGACGGGCTCGAACCCCGGTCTAATCAAGAAGCGTGTGCTATGCACTGCTGCTCTTTCCCACCTGGCTACGGAGGCGCCATCCATTTAGGCCTAAACCTTGAACAATATTTCTTAGTTGGTATGTAGAGCCTAGTAGCTTCCAAGATAAATTCTTTGAATGTTTCCCATTTTGAATTTGCTGTTGGTAACATCATCAATTGGTCCCACCGTACAGAATTTAAATACTGTCTCAGACCACCGTAGTCGCCTTTACGAAAGCAAAAACCTTTCACTTTACCCCTGATGGTAGTTACCTCTTTGAGTAAATCCCACTTCAGCACACTGTGATCACTGCCACCTAGTGGTTCCTTTATCTGCAGATTCTTAATGCATGAAGAATCACTACTGATAATCAGATCAAGAGTATTACTCCCTCTAGTTGCTTCCCGAACATGCTAATGTAGAAAACAATCATCCAGTAAATCAACAAAAGCCTTGCTAGTGTGTGTGAGTGACCAAACCACAAATTCCAGTCAATATCTGGGAAATTAAAATCCCCCATTATAAGACTCTTTGATTTACTGGCCCACTCTGTTTCCCTGTACAGTTCCTTATTATACTCATCAGAGTCATTAGGCCTATAACACACTCCTACTCTCAATTTTGATCTCCCAATGTTTATGTCACACCAAACTGACTGGACACTGCACTGTCCAGAGATGTCGACTGGCTTCACTTCCTTGGATTTTATGTGTTTCTTAACTAATAGTATAACCCCTCCTCCCTTCCTATCTTGTCTAACCTTCCTGTGCACATTGTACTACCCAAATTCCAGTTCTGCATTCCTTATACAGCCCATTCCGGTTATTTGGGACACATCGGGACTAGTGCATTTTGGCCCAATTAAGTGGGCCAAAATGCACTAGTTTTGGATAATTGGGCTGTCCCAATTATCTGAAGTTTCATGTAAATAGTTAAAAATACAATGTACCCCCCCCTTTTACAATTGGTTCACTGTACAATCAAATCACGTTACGACGAACTCAACATAGTAAAGTACCGTTCACTATACGATGTGCAGTAAGCGCCGGTCATTGTGATCACGTTTGTGAAGTGAATTTTAATTCTATTACACAGCGATTATAATTAGCGAAAATTGGAGGAATATTATCCACAGGCTATAAAAGCAAAGATATATTAAGCACAAATTTACCCTTTATTACTTAACAATTAAAAAATACGTGATAAATGGAAGAATATACGTGATAATCGGAATAATTAATACGTACTGTAATATGTACATAAGAACTAATTGACATTTCTGTTCACTGACATTTGTGGGTGGGAGTTAAAATTTAAAACAGTAAAAAGATAAGCAATCAATAACAAAGATCATGGCACACACAAATTGCAAGTAACACGATATGTGCTTAAGTGAGAACCGAGTAACGAGTTACAAAGCTTTAAAAATACGAATGAAGAGATTGAAAATTAATTTTTTTATATGACTGAAGATTTCATGGAAGTGTAAACACATTTCACCATAATAACCCACAAAATTCCAGCTGTCGGTATTATCGCAAATTCAGTAAGATCGAGTTTACTGTCCGTTTATGATAGATTTCACTAACAGAAAAGCCCAATAAACAGGTGACTGTTAATTGTTTTTATTGTTTTATGGTTGTGACCTCCAGAATTTCGACCAAACCACATGGTACCGTCGGAAACAATCGTAGGGTAATCTCCAGTGCTGCGGTCTCCTGCCCCGATTAAACGATTAAGCGAAGCTTAATTTTTCCCTGGCTATTTTCTCGATTGGTTTCTGTTTTTTAAGATTTGCCCCAAATATACGACTGTCCCGATTAAACGGAATCCCTTGTATCTGTGTGACACCACATCTCTGATATCCCAACAGTATCTGCCTTAGATGTTCTGAGCAATACCTCAAATTCATCAATTTTTTTTTACCAAACTCCTAGCATTGGTGTAAATTCAAGTATACATGCACCTGTTCCTATTCTTAGCTATCCTAACACAACCCATGTGTTTACTTGTACCGCCAAGACTCCCAGCAGTCTCTGAAATACCCTGCATCTTGTTTTCCAGGCTGCTGCTCATTCCAATAGAAGCAGTGCAAGGATCACTTTCACCTCTGCCAGTGACTACTGTTCATCTATTAGTCCTTGTATCCCCCCAAGCTAGCAATTTTCCGACCCACCTAACACTGCCTCGATGGCATCAACAAATATTCTTGCACCCTTTCTATTTAGGTGTATCCCATCCCTGTAGAATCAGTCTCTCCTGTTCACAAGTACAGACATTATGCTGCCAACCTTTGTATCACTGCAAACTGAGACATTAAGCCTGATATCTCTAATTAATACCAATATCATAAATAAATACAGAAAACAACAATGGGTCCAGCGCTGAACCCTGGAGGATTCCTCCAGTAACATTAGTCTAAGAAGAGCAGTGTCCATTAATGACGTTAGAATAACATTAGTCTAATGAAGAGCAGTGTCCATCAGTGTCCACCCATTACTTCTCCCACTTATCCATCCCTTTATCCATAGAAGTAAACTGTTCTTAATGCCACACAGCTCCAATTTATAATGGCAAATGATGATGCAAGAATGCAGGCTTATACAGATTCAGCATAAAAAAAAATAAAAAAAAAACTACCTCCACCTGTCCATTCCCTTTAATAGTTTGACTAGTTCTTTGAATTTATTCAAACTATCCACCTAAACACCAGATAGGAGTTTGTTCCAATAATCAACTCCCCACTGGTTTGAAGGCAAATTTCTGCACATCTAGACCACAACCATACTTCCTCAGTTTGAATTTATATTCCCTTGAGTGTAGTCTGAGCTAGAGGAAGAATGTCATGAGCATTGAGCTGCTCAATCCACTCAAGCCTTAAACATCTCAAATCAGCTGACCTCACAGTCTCCAGATGCTACAACTTTCTTAACTGAAAACTTTCTTTGTAAGAGCACCCTTTCATTCCAACCTACATCCTTCCTAAAATGGAGACCTGTATACAGATCAAGATGTGGCCTAATGAATGCCTTATACAATGGGATAATCTCGATTGGTTTCACTGACATTTGTGGGTATCATTGACAAAATCCATGAGATGTCCTGGCAGCCTGGTACATTGGTCAGAGAACTTCTTATCTGACTGCACAATTAGCCCTAGGTCTTTTAAATTCTCCACTGCCCAAGTTTAATGCCACACAGTTGGTAGATTAATCAATCTGGGATTATTGCTACCCACATGAAGTATCTTGCATTTGTCAATATGAAACTTCAGTTGCTATCTCTCAGTCCATCTGCCCAATTTTTTTTTGATCTTGTTGCAATTGCAGACACGATTACTGTCATCCGTCCTTCCAATTTGTATCATTTGCACACATAGACATTAAGCCTGATATACCTTCATTGATATCATTAATAAATAGAGAAAACAAAATGGGCCCAGTATTGAATACTGGCGGAATCCTCTAGTAACATTTGTCCAAAATGAGCAGTGTTGATTAATAACCACTCTGTCTTCTCCCATTCATGCATCCTTTTATCCATAACAGTAACTTGCCCTCAATGCCATACTACTCCAATTTCTCCAGTAATCTTTTATGTGTGTGTGCAGCAATGTCAAAAGCATTTCTGAAATCCAAGTATGTAATTGTTTGCATCTAGCTTCTTTGTTACTGCATCATATTATCCAGCCAGATTGGTTAAACAAGATTGTCTGTTAACAAATCCATTCTTTGACTGCTGTATAACTGCATTGATGTTTAGCTAGTCTTGCATTATTTATTTAACCATTGACTCCACTATTTTCCTTGGAATAGAAGTCAAGCTAACAGGCCAGTAATTACTAATATCATCCTGTGATTCTCCTTTAAAATTAGAGATTTGCACACTTTCATTCCATATGTCCCTGAATCCAAGGATGCTCTGATAATCATGGCTACAGGTTTGCTTACCTCCTTTGTTGCCTTCTTTAATATAATTGGATAGATCCCATCCATTCTAGGGGCCTTTTTCACATTCAAATTCCACTTTCACTCTTCCACTTTCATTTCTGTTATCACAAAATCATAGCGCTCCCTGATAAAATTTGATAATTTTTGACATCCTCGTAACTAAAAAATTCCTCATGTGTGAATTTAGATGCAAAATACTTTTTGGTTTGTATTAGTTAGTAGTGGCAAATGATGCAAGAGAACAAGCTGATACATCAGCCAAAAAAAAAAAAAAAAAAAAAAAAAACACTTCTCACATCACCTACCCATCCCCTCCATTACTTTATCTACTTCTTCCTTGAATTTATTGAAATTACCCACTCCCATAACAACAGATGGGACTTTTTGTTCCAATGATCAACTACCTGTCGGCTGAAGGCAAACTTACACATCTATCCAGCAAACAACCTTTCTCGATTTGAATTTATGTATTCTCCTGTGTTTGTGGTCTGAACAAGAGGAAGAATGCCATCAGCTCTGCAATCCATTCAGGTTCTTAAACACCTCAATCGGATCACCTGCAAGTTTCTAGTCCCCAGACTTTGTAATTTGTAGAGTGAAAACCTTTCTTGGTAAGAGCACTGTTTTGTTTCCCTCATTAATCTGGTTGCCCTCTCTGCATCCATTCCAGCAGATCTATATTTCTTCCTAAAATGAGGCCTTCAGACCTGTGTGCCATATGATGCAGTGTAACCATTGCCTTATCCACTAGGATAATCACCTCCTTTCCTTGCTAGAATGATTCATCCCCTTCTAGTGTTTAGTATTAGTAGTGGCAAATATTGCAAAAAAAGCAAGCTTATAAAGAATCAGACAAAAAAAAAACCACCCGTCTCACATCACCTGTCCATCTGCTCCAATAATTTGTCTAGTTCTTCCTTCAATTTATTCAAAGTACCCACTTCTGCAAAAACAGATGTTCCGACAATCAATCAACCGCTGTATGAAGGCAAACTTCCACTCATGTATCCTACAACCAGCCTTCCTAATTTAATTTTATGCCTCTTATGTGTGTAGTCTGAGTTAGAGGAATAATGTTAATTAAGGTTATATAAGTAAATAAGTCTTTGTTTCTTAGCTTTGCCAGAGACTTCTTGTAATCTGTCTTAGTTTGCCCACCCTCCCCTCCTTTGTGATGGATTGTAAGCTAGTTTATATCTATTGTAGGCTTCTATTCATCAGGTGATATAGAAGCCTATCTATTGTAGGCATCTGTATCACCCGATAATCTTATGCATTTTTCATCTCTGCCATGAGTCATTAGTTTGTGTGATATCTGTTTAGTTTTAGGCCTTGAACAGCATACTTTATTTATTATAAGGAGCCTAGCAACTTGAACAATTAGCATTAGTTAAGGCATATGATGCAAGAAAGCAAGCTTATACAACATCAGCCAAAAAAAAAAAAAAAACCCCTTCACAATTCACCCATCCGGTCACTCCAAATGTTTGTGTAGTTCAGCCTTAAATTTATTTAAGCTATCAGCTTCCACAACAACAGTCTGTTCCAGCAATCAACTCCCCACTGGCTAAAGGCAAACTTCTTCCACACATCTATTCTACAACTGCCTTTCCTCAATTTGAATCTATGCCTCCTCAGGATCTTAATCTGAGCAAGCTTAGATTAAGATATACTTAATACAAGAGATACTTAATCTGACGAAGAAGTATCTCGTCAGCTTTGAGCTTGGTCAACCATTCAAGACCTTATACACCTCGATCAGATCACCTCACAGGTGCCTAGTCTCCAAATGCTGCAGTTTGCAGAATTTAAGCCTTTCTCCGTAGGTGCATCCCTTTGTTCCTCTCACCAATCTTGTTGCCCTTCTCTGTACTCGTTTTAGCAACTCTACATCCTTCTTAAAACGAGCCTACAGACCTGTACACAGTACTCAAGGTGTGGCCTGACCATTGCCTTATTACAAAAGGATAATGACTTCCTCGTCTCTGTTAACAAAATCCCTATATATCATTGACAAAACTCCATGACCTGCTCTGGCAGCCCATCTGCACTGCTCAGAGAACTTCATATCTGACTGCACAATTACCCCCAGGTCTTTTTCATTCTCCACGTCCTTGAATGTAGTACCACAAAGTTGGTATGTTTCTCTTGGATTACTGCTACCCATGCGTAGTACTTTGCATTTGTAAATGTAAAACTTCAGTTGCCACTTCTCAGCCCATCTGCCCAACTTTTTGAGATACTGTTGCAGCATCATACTGCCATTAATATTATTTACAACCCTGCCAACCTTTGTATCATCTGCAAACTTGGATATTAAGCCTGATATACCTTCATCGATATCACTGATAAATACACAACAACAATGGACCCAGCACCGAACTCTGGGGGACTCCACTAATAACATTAGTCCACGTAGAGCAGTGTTCTTTTATTACCACTCTCTGCCATCTCCCACTCAACCATCCCTTTATCCATTGCAGTAACTTTCCCTTAATGCCATACCACTCCAATTTGTACAGCAGTCTTCTCTGTGCAACAGTATCAAAAGCTTTTCTGAAATCCAAGTATATGATATCAAATTTATTTTTTGCATCCAGTTCCTTTGTGATCACATTGTAGTATCCAATCAAAGTGGTCAGACAAGACTTCCCCTTGACAAACCCATGCTGTGTGTGAGCTATTACTGCTGTCTTGTCTAGGTGATCCTGTATCACCTCTTTAACCAGTGACTCCATTATTTTCCACAGAACAGAAGTTAATTTGTTCTCAAATGTTTTCCTTTTAGAATTTGCTGTTGGTAACCTCATCATTTGATGCCACTGCATGGAATTTACAAACTGTCTGAGACCACTGTAATCTCCTTTATGAAAAAAAAGTCCCTTCCCTTGCCTTTGGCAATAGTTACATCTTTAAGTAAATATCATAGCAATACATTGGGATCACTGCCTGCAGCAGGTCTTTTATCTGCAAATTCATAATGCGGATAACCAGATTAAGAGCATTGCTTTCTCTCATTGCCTCTCTGATATGCTGTTATAGAAGAAAGTTATCAGATAAATCTACAAAAGCCTTTCTACTGTGTGAGTGATCATTCCCTGAGGTCCAGTCAATATGGAAAGTTAATCACCCACCGTGAGACACATTCTGATTTACTAGACCACTCTGTATGTATGTACAGTACAGAAGAATATTTTTAACTCCTTGTATAATCTTTCTGTCGTGCTTTGTGCACTCTACACTCCTTACTGTTACACTGATTTTGATGTTCTGCATCTTATTATCCTCTAAATTCACTTACATTTCAATTGATATGACTTAATTTAACTTTTACAATTGACTATGGCTAAAACTATGACTATTTGTATTAAGCAATATAGAAGTACATACTTACACTACCCTCCAAAAAGTACTTGTTAATCTTTTCAAAGGTCTTAGACCTTTTTGATAAAAAAAAAATTTACCCACACTGGTATGTGGGTCAAGTGTATGATCAACAGAAGTTAGGTTTGATCATCATGGCATGTTGTCAAGCTGACTGATTTTGAGGGCGCAGAGTGTTAGAGTTGGATGTCGCACAGATGGTTTGGCCTTTCATGTAATTGCTGATGCTTGCACCATCCAGAGCCGATTGTCAGTGATGTTATCATGAAATAAAAGTGTGGTGGTGCAACCACCTAACAATGCACAGGAAGACCATGGAAGCTCATCAGTGGTCTGACCATATTTAGAAAGGTAATATGACAATCTCATTAGATATCCCTGCAAAATGTCATCTTGGAATTTAAGGCATCAATAAGGGTTGAGATTGTACAAACTGCAAATTTTCATAGATTTTCATGCAAGAGGGTGGTGCATAGCCAAAATCATCAATTGCAATCAATGGTCTTGCCTTTCAAGATGCAACAAAGTCAGTAATTGGTGCATAGAACAGTGGATAATTGGTTCTAAGGAGTGAGAAATCTCACTACATTCTATTCCAATTCAGTTAGGCAGATGTGGGTGTGAATTAATCCTGGAGAACATCTGCTGCTAGAATGCATTGTATCAACAGGGAAATAAGGTCTTAGATCATACCATGAACTATTACCATCTTGTTTCGCTGAAACAGTGTCCATTCCTCAACGTTAGTTGCTAATGTTGGTGGATTTTTGGCTGCTGTAAAAGGATAAGTATTTAGATAGTTTTACCATATCCTTCGTTAATTAACATACTTCATTGTGTTTTACAAAGATATTAAATAGGTTTAGTAGCATTCATTAGCTTCTTATTTTGAATTTAACTAGTGATTTTTGGAAGTTACGACTCCCAGAATTGGTGCCAATATTGTTGAACTAGCCGCCATATTGTAATCGATAAGAAATAGTGTAATGTATATATCTCGAACTGATAGCATAAGGTATAACATAATATGAAGCAGTGTATTAGGAATCTGTTAGCTTAGTATAGTATTGTAAATTAATCAAAATATTTATTAATCTTATTAAATTCCATTTTTAATTAAACTGTATTTAAATGGAAATCATGACCCAGACTACAGCTGCGAAGCAAAGATTGCCGACTAGCGAGAGTGCTATGACTCGGGGAGAAACTAAGGAAGTGAGTCTCCAATACATCACAGTCTCAAAAAATGCGCAAAATGTGAAATTTTTGCTGAAATTTCTAAAAAGAGGACATGATCTAGCCAAGGAGGATGTCTTTGTGTGTGTGCTAGATGCCTAGAGTGTCAAGAAATTAGGCACCAACTCAGCATTCTGATGGGCATCTATGAGAGATTGAGGTGTAGACTAAATGCCCTCAAAGAAATTAATATGAGGGACCCATCAAGCTTTCAGTTGCCCAGCTCAATGGCAGAGCTGACTCCTGTGCATCAGGCAACACAGAGGCAATCTCCAAGGCAGAATGTGCTGGTCCCAAAGGAACTAGTTATTCTTGGTGACTCTATTGTCAGGGAGACGGGGAATATACTATGCAAGAAGGATAGGTTAGTTAGTTAGTTAGTTATTTGGTTTTTAGGAGCATTAGCAACTAAGGCCATATTGCTCCGGGATATGCGGTGGTCATTTCCTGACCTTTCCGCATCCTCCATATTTGGTGGTGACGGGCTCGAACCCCGGTCTAATCAAGAAGTGTGTGCTATGCACCTGCTCCTTCCCACCTGGCTACGGAGGCGCCTAAGAAGGATAGGTGGAACAGGACCAGGGTATGTCTGCCAGGGGCAAAAGTTGATGACGTTGTAGAGCAGATATCATCTTTATAGAAGATCACAAAAGGTGATATTGTTGTTGTACACGTTGGAACTAATGACATTAAGAGTAAGAGATCTGCAGATTTACTCAACAAGTACAGGTCAATGTTGAAAAAAAAAAAAAAAAAAAAAGTCGTGAGTTAGGGTTGAATGTGAAAGTGTCTGCAAATTTGCCCAGACATGATAGGAGGGAGTATATGATGAGAACCTTGTTGATCAATTCGGCCCTGGAGAGATTGTGCAAGGCTTAATGAGTAGAATTTTTTTCAGCCTGGTCTGCGCTTGTTAACAGGAGAGCCTGCTTCTCCAGGGATGGGATACACTTAAATAGAAAGGGTGCAAGAATATTTGCTGATGCTATTGAGGCAGTGTTAGGTGGGTCGGAAACCTGCTAACTTGGGGGGGGAATCACAGACTAAAAGGTTAACAGTGGCCGCAGGCAGAGGCAAAAGTGATTCTTGCACTGCCTCTATTAGAATGATCAGCAGCATTGGAAAGCAAGGCAATGGAGATTTCCAGGACTGTTCGGAGTCAAACTGGAACAAACATGAACTGTGTTCGGGTAACTAAGAGTAGAAACACATGCATGTATACTTGCATGTACACCAATGCATAGTTAATAAATTTGATGACCTAGAAGTGCTAGTCAAGACATCAAAGGGAGATATTGTTGGGATATCAGAGACATGGTGTCACACAGATATAAGCAGTGCAGAATTGGAATTTGAGGAGTACAATATGTACAGAAAGGAAAGACAGCACAGGAACGGAGGAGGGGTTATGCTGTTAGTTAAGAAACACACAAAATCTAAGGAAGTGCATCCAACTGACATTGGTGAACAATGCAATGTTGAGTCTGTTTGATGTGACATAAGCACTGGGAAAGGAAAAATGAGAGTAGGTGTGTGCTATAGGCTTAATGAATCTGATGAGTATAATGAGAAATTGTTCAGAGAAATAATAGCATTAGCATTAGTAGAGGCATTTGATGCAAGAAAGCAAGCTTATGCAGCATCAGCCAAAAAAAAAAAAAAACCACTTCCACTTCACCCCTCTGTTCGTTCAAAATACCTGTCCAGCTGAGCCTTAAACTTATTTAGGCTATCAACCTCCACCACAAGGGATGGAAGTCTGTTCCACCAACCAACCACCCGCTGGCTAAAGGCAAATTTCCGCACGTCTATCCTACATCTGTCTTTCCTCAATTTGAATTTATGCCCTCTCAGGTGATTTTTCTGAGCTAGAGGAAGAATCCCATAAGCATTGAGCATGCTTAAACCATTCAAGGCTTTATACACCTCTATCAGATCACCTCGCTGGTGCCTAGTCTCCAGACACTGTAATTTGCAAAACTTAAGCCTTTCTTCGTAAGAGCACCCCTTTGTTCCATTCACTAATCTTGTTGCCCTTCTCTGTACTCGTTCCAGCAGCTCTACATCCTTCTTGAAATGAGGCCTCCAGACCTGTATACAGTACTCTAGGTGTGGCCTGACCATCGCCTCCTTATCCCTGCTGGAAAAATTCCTGTATATCATTGACAATACTCCATGAGCTACTCTTGCAGCCCGTCTGCACTGCTCAGAGAACTTCATATCTGCCTGCACGACCACCCCCAAGTTCCTTTCATTCTCTACCACTGTCAGTGTTGTACCACAGAGTTGATACGTTGCTCTGGGGTTGCTGTTTCCCATGTGTAGTACTTTACATTTGTCAATGTTAAACTTCATTTGCCACCTCTCAGCCCATCTGCTCAACCTTTCCAGATCCTGTTGCAGCAACATAGTGTCAGTAGTGTCCTTGACAACCCTGCCAACCTTTGTATCGTCTGCAAACTTGGACATTAAGCCCGATATACCATCATCAATATCATTTATAAATACAGAAAACAATAATGGACCCAACACTGAGCCCTGAGGGACTCCACTAATAACATCAATCCACGATGAGCAGTGTCCATTGATTACCACTCTCTGTCTTCTCCCCCTCAACCACCCCTTTATCCATAGCAGCAATTTGCCTCCAATGTCACACTGCTCCAATTTGTGTAGCAGTCTTCCATGTGCAACAGTATCAAAAGCCTTTCTAAGTTCCAAGTATATAATATCAAAGTTATTCCCTGCATCCAGTTCTTTTGTGACTGCATCATAGTATCCAATCAAGTTGGTCAGGCAAGACTTCCCCTTAACAAAACCATGCTGTGTCTGAGCTATAACTGAAGTCTTGTGAGAAGTTAAGCTCACAGGTCTATAATTACTTGTGTCAGCCTTTGATCCTCCTTTGTGAATTGGGGTCACATTTGCACATTTCCAGTCTATGGGTACCTCCCCTGAGTCCAAGGAAGCTCTCATAATTATGGCTAAGGGTTTGCTTACCTCCCTTGCTGCCTCCTTTAATATAACTGGATAGATCCCATCCACCCCGGGTGCCTTTCTTGTGTTTATCTTCAACAGTTTCTCCTCCACTTTACTCCCAGTTATTTCAAGATTCTGTAGCTTACTGCTAGAGTTGAATACACCTCTGGCATTCCCCTTGCTGAATAACTCCTCATGTGTGAATGTCGATGCAAAATATTCATTTAGTTTGTTAGCTACCTGAGCAGGATCATCGACAGTTGACCCATCAATATCAAGTGGACCAATCTGATTCATCCCCTTCCTTCTAGAGTTTACATAAGTAAAGAACTCTTTGCTGTTTTTCTTTGCATCCCTTGCCAAGGATTTCTCGTAATCTGCCTTCGCCTGCCTAACCTCCTTTGTAACCTGGTTGCATATCAACTTGTATCTATTATAGGCTTCTGTGTCATATGTTAATTTGTAAGTATCCCATGCATTTTTCTTCTCTGCCATATGCCTCATTAGTTCATCTGACATCCATTTTGGCCTAAACCTTGAACAATATTTCTTAGTTGGTATGTAAAGCCTAGTAGCTTCCAAGATAAGTTCTTTGAATGCTTCCCATTTTGAATTTGCTGTTGGTAACATCATCAATTGGTCCCACTGTACAGAATTTAAATACTGTCTCAGTCCATCGTAGTCGCCTTTACAAAAGCAATAACCCTTCCCTTTACCCCTAATGGTAGTTACCTCTTTGAGTAAATCCCACTTCAGCACACTGTGATCACTGCCACCTAGTGGTTCATTTATCTGCAGATTCTTAATGCATGAAGAATCACTGCTGATAATCAAATCAAGAGTATTACTCCCTCTAGTTGCCTCCCGAACATGCTGATGTAGAAAACAATCATCCAATAAATCCACAAAAGCACTTTTTACTGGCCCACAATAGAGTGGGCCAGTAAATCAGAATGTCTTATAATGGGGGATTTTAACTTTCCAGATATTTACTGGAACTTGTGAATTGGTCACTCGCACACTAGCAACACTTTTTTGGATTTATTGGGTGACTTTTCTACAGCAGCATGTTCAAGAGGCAACCAGAGGTAGTAATACTCTTGATCTGATTATCAGCAGTGATTATTCATGCATTAAAAATTTGCAGGTAAAGGAATCACCGGGTGACAGTGATCACAATGTACTGATATGGGAATTAAAGATGTAACTACCATCAAGGCTAAAGGGAAGGGCTTTTGCTTTCATAAAGGTGACTACAGGGGTCTCAGAGAGTTTTTAAATTCTGTACAGTGGGATCAACCGATGATGTTACCAATGTTGAATTCTAAATGGGAAGCCTTTAGGGATTTAATCTTGGAGGCTACTAAGCTTTTCATGCCAACTAAGAAATACTATTCAAGGTTCAGGCCTAAATGGATGTCACATGAATTAATGAGGCTCGTGGCAGAGAAGAAAAATATATGGAATGCATGTAAATTATCAGGTGACACAGAAGCCTATGGCAGATATAAGCTTGTCTGTAATCAAGTCACAAAGGAGGTTAGGAAAGCAAAGGCAGAGTATGAAAAATCTGTGGCAAAGGATGCAAAGAAAAACAGCAAAGAGTTCTTTACTTACGTAAACTCTAGTAGGAAAGGGATGAGTCAGATTGGACCACTTAAGATAGATGGATTGACTATTGATGATCATGCTCAGGTAGGTGATAAACTGATTCAGTGTTTTGCATTTACATTCACACATGAGGAGTTATTCAATGAGGGGAATGCCCTTAGCCAGGTGGGAAGGAGCAGCAGTGCGTAGCACGTTTCTTGATTTAGACTGGGGTTCGAGCCCATCACCACCAAATACGGAGGATGCGGAAAGGTCAGCGAATGACAACTGCATATCCCGGAGCAATATGGCCTTAGTTGCTAATGCTCCTAAAAACCAAATAACAAACAAAAACAAACAACAACCAGGGGAATGCCAGAAGTTTATCAAACTCTAACAGGGAGCTAAGTGATTTTGTAATAACTGAGAGCAAAGTGGAGGAGAAATTGTTGAAGATAAACCTAAGGAAGATACCTGGGGTGGATGGGATCTATCCAGTTATATTAAAGGAGGCAGCAAAGGAAGTAAGCAAACCCTTAGCCATAATTATGAGAGCTTCCTTGGACTCGGGGGAGGTCTCCATGGACTGGAGGTGTGCAAATGTATCACCAATTCACAAAGGAGATTCAAAAGGTGACGCAAGTAATTATAGACCTGTTAGTTTAACTTGTGTTCCGGGGAAAATAATGGAGTCATTGGTTAAAGAAGCATTGCAGGATCATCTAGACAAGACTGGAGTAATTTTTAAGACACAGAATTGGTTTGTTAAAGGGAGGTCTTGTCTGACCAATTTGATTAGATACTACGATATGGTCACAAAGGAACTGAATGTCAAAAGTAATTTGATATCATATACTTGGATTTCAGGAAAGCTTTTAATACTGTTGCACATGGAAGACTGCTGTACAAATTGGAGAGGTATGGCATTAAGGGTAAGCTGCAACAATGGATAAATGGATGGTTGAGTGGGAGACGACAGAGAGTGATAATCAGTGGACACTGCTCTTCGTGGACTAATGTTAATAGTGGAGCTCCCCAGAGTTCGGTACTGGGCCCATTGTTGTTTTGTGTATTCATCAGTGATATTGATGAAGGTATATCAGGATTAATGTCCAAGTTTGCAGATGATACAAAGGTTGGCAGAATTGTTAATGACAGTAAAGAGAATTGTTAATGACAGTAAAGACAGTATGCTACTTGAACTGAATCTAGATAAGTTGGGCAAATGGGCTGAGAAGTGGCAACTGAAGTTTAACCTTCACAAATGCAAAGTACTGCGTATGGATAGCAATTCCCTGAGTGTAGTACCTGTGTGGTACTACACTCAGGGAAGTGGAAAGTGAAAAAGACCTGGGGATAATTGTGCAGTCAAATATGAAGTTTGCTGAGCAGTGCAGACAGGCTGCCAGGGCATGTCATGGAGTGTTGTCAATGATATATAGGAATTTTGCTAGCAGGGACAGGGAGGTGATTATCCCATTGTACAAGGTGATTCATTACCAGTGCAACAAACTTGCAGGAGGTGTAGGGGGCACAAAGACGAATCGGAATCACATAGCATTGCAGGGTCCGAAATGCCTTCGTTATGCGGTAGAGAACGTTGAACGGGAGGTCGCGTGAACAGAGATCCCGCTGGAAGTCTGCATTTGCGAACCGGTTCCCGAGGAAGTAGGATGGACGAGTATTCAAACGTTGAACTGGCCGAAATATACCTCGCGTATGGAGCTGCGGACTGTAATGGGCGAGGTGCTCTGCGCTTGTACCAGGAACGTTTCCCGCACAGGCGTGCTCCTCATCATACGATTTTCGCACGTGTGCACAGAAGGTTATGTGAGACTGGTTGTTTCACGAGAGGTACCATGAATTGAGAGCGAACGACGAGGACGCCAGACAATGAGGAGAATGTCCCACGTCTTGCAGAAGGCAATCCGAGTATGAGTACTCGAGCGATAGGCCAACGATTGGGTATTTCCCAATCCACTGTATGGAGGATACTGTCAACAAACCAAATGGGTTCATACCATCTGCAACGCGTCCAATCATTGGAGCCTGCGGATTATCCACTCCAGAGGACTTTTGCTACTTGGTTTCTTCAACAGAAACGGTTCGCAAATGCTGACTTCCAGCGGGATCGCTGTTCACGCGACCTCGCGTTCAACGTCCTCTACCGCATGACGAAGGCATTTCGGACCCTGCAATGCTATGTGATTCCGATTCGTCTTTGTGCCCCCTACACCTCCTGCAAGTTTGTCGCACTGGTAGTGAATCACCCTGTACAAGGCAATGGTCAGGCCACACCTTGAGTACTGTGTACAGGTCTGGAGGCCTCATTTTAGGAAGGATGTAGAGTTGCTAGAGCGAGTACAAAGAAGGGCAACAAGATTGGTGAAGGGAACAAAGCGGGCTCTTACCAAGAAAGGCTTAAGTTCTGTAAATTGCAGCATCTGGAGAGTAGACTCCTGTGAGGTGATCTGATTGAGGTGTGTAAAGCCTGCAATGGGTTGAGCAAGCTGCATGCTGATGGGATTCTTGCTCAGATTAATAACCTGAGGGGATAGATTCAAATTGACGGTTGTAGAATGGATGTGCGGAAATTTGCCTGTAGCCTGCAGGGGGGGGGGGGTTAATTGGTGGAACAAACTCCCATCTTTTGTTGTGGAAGTTGGTCGCCTAAATAATTTAAGGCTGAGCTGGACAGGCATTTGGAACGAATGGGGGGGGTGAAATCGGAGGTGTTTTTTTTTTTGGCTGATGCTGCATAAGCTTGCTTTCTTGCATCATATGCCTCTACTATTTCTAATTCTAATGTACTAAGAATAATGTGTTGACTGATCCATTGTAATTTACTGTTTATGTATTGATGTTGATTTCTTATTGGATAAATTTATATACTGAAGATTATTAGGAAAAAGCTGTAGAATACAATATATTTTATTTGAAAGAAATATATTGTAAATGAAATATATTTAAAATTTATATTAATTTTGGATATGTACCAACAGTGGCGTGGTATTGTGCTTTATGTTCTGTCCCTCACCCCTTCAAATTTTCATATAAAAATTTGTTTATCATACAATATACGAATATGGCATTATCACTTACCTTGCCTGCTTTAAGTTGGACTTGGGCTCCTCGTCCTAGTAAAACCTCTACCACTTCAGGTTGATTGTACTGAACAGCTAAATGAAGAGCGGTGTAATTATCCTACATGAAAAGAAATAAGTTGTTGTTAATGATATTTATCTTTTAGCATTCTGTGTTTCTTTAGGTGATTGCGGAATAGAGTTGCCACCTTTTCAAAATCTCTGAACCAGAGATGATTTGCAGGGTTAGGGTAGTAAAAGTAATCCGGGAAGTTGTGTACATAATAAAATGCATTTTTTAGATTACTGAAAAATGTATTTTACATGATAACTATTTACTTTATAGATATTTTAATTTATAGCTTAGGACCTTATCAGTGCCATGGTTACGGAGGCTTTGGGGGCTGAAATATTCAATCGCATTGCATAGAAATAAAAATGTAACAATTATTTGTAGAACATTAATCCCAGTGCCTCGTGTTGGTTTTAAAGTTTATCTCAAATTTATAATTCTGTACTTACCTAATTTTTTTATAATAAAAAAATAGTAATTCTGAAACTAGCGTATTTTCTTTTTAAAATAGCTACACTTGGAAGAATTGCAATAGGTCGATTTCGTGATGTTTATTTTTTGTTGTATATTTACACTATATGTTGTACATATTGTGGGGAAAGCACATTGTTTAAAAACATTGTTGTAAGTGGTACATTAATTAAATAGTTATATAAATCACGGGCTCTGAAACTTATTTTTTTTTAGCCGCGACCCCTTTTCATTTTTATAGGATAAAACTGCTGGAAATTAAAGAGATAAATAATTACTAAAATCTAGTTAGGTAATTTTTTAATATAGTTTCAAATTTTAAAAAAATCAGTATTTATTGTTATATTTGCGAAATTTTCGATATTATTTTAAAATGCGTTATTTTTCATTATTCCTGTACATGTATTTAGAATTTATTCCCATTTAACAATGCACATTATTAAATATTTAATATTCTGCGGGCCTAAGCAATCTCGGCGAGCTCAGATTTTGGAGGTAGAGTTTCCCATATTATTCATATTACAGTACAGCTTTTGTCGGCTGCTCTTTTTGGCAAATGGAAGCCATTAGTTTATCTTATACGAATGATTATTGAAATTGTGTTCGTGTAATCATACTTCACGACGTTTATTTCTGCAATAAACAAACAAACAAACAAAAAAAATAATAAAGTAAAATAGAATGAAAGGTTGTAGTGTATAATAATTTCAATGTTTTAATAATAAATATTTGATTTGCTCACGTTTATCAATGTTTGCTGGAATCTTTTTTCGCGACCACCGGAGGGTCGCAACTCACAAGTTAAGAACCGCTGATATAAATTATACACAAGTTAGTTAATGTACGCAGTGCATTATATTTTAGGCGCATAATTAGTCGTCATTCGTTTAATGTTATTACTTTTATGAAGCCACGATCAGACGTATACTGATACATAAAAAAATGAATTGAAATCAGCGCTTCGTTTTGTTATCACTTTTGTGCCTTATCGCCGTTTACGCATGTGCACTGGAAGTGAATGCGTAACATCCCGAATTGTTTTAGAACTCCGACACGTTCTGTGGCTACTGCTGCAGTTGCTGCTTACATTTTGTATGCTTATTGGTCTTTTTACTCAATGAAAGTAATGTATTCTAAGTCTTGATTTTGAAATTTTTTCTATTTGTTTTTTATGGATTTTATTTTTTCTGTCCACTTCCGCCATTTTATATACACATTTTTTATTTCAGTGTTTTATTTTTCTGTCCACTTCCACAGTTTTATGTACACATTTCCGCTGTACACCAATAAAGAACGTTGAACAGCTGCATTCGTTATACGCTGAGTCCCGAAGTGATCACAATAAACGCCGTGTATTGTAATTTATAATTTATAACAATTAAAGTTATTAAAAAAAAAAAAAAAAAAAAGCAAAAAGCAACGACTTTCATATGTAAACCGATAAAATTGCTTTTCTGCTCATTCGCGGACGATCATACGTTCAGAGGAGCTCACAAGATAGACAGACAATACAAGAAACAGAGCTGTATTTAGCTTAACATCATTAGATGCATATGATAACCCCAGGGGCTCACATCTGGTTAGTATGGGCTTGGCACACCCAGAGTCCTGAGAATGATATCATCATTCTTCTCTCTCTCTGGGTATGAAAGATTTTTTTTTTTTTTTTTTTTTGCTTGTACAGCATAAGCCTCAGGCTTCCTTGCATCATATAGCTAATAATAATAATAATAATAATAATAATGCAAGCTTTTACATGTACACATCAGCCAAAAAAAAAAAATAATAATAAAAAGCCTTCCATTTCACCCATTAATTCGCTCCAAATGTTTGTCTAGTTCTGCCTTGAATTTATTTAAGCTGTCAACTTCTACAACAACAGATGGAAGTGTGTTCCAGCAATCAGCCACCCGCTGGCTAAAGTCAAACTTCCGCACATCTATTCTATATATGTCTTTCCTCTATTTGAATTTACGTCCCCTCAGGCGATTAATCTGGGCAAGAGGAAGAATCCCTCAGCAATGAGCACCTTCAAACCATTCAAGGCCTTATACACTTTAATCAGATCACCTTAATCACTTTATACACTTTAATCAGATCGCAAGTGCCTAGTCTACAGACACCGTAATTTGCAAACTTAAGCCTTTCTTCGTAAGAGCAATCCTTTGTTCTATTTACTAATCTTGTTGCCCTTCTCTGTACTCGTTCCAGCAGCTCTACATCCTTCCTAAAATGAGGCCTCCAGACCTGTATACAGTACGCAAGGCGTGGCCTGACCCACTAGCGTAGCTACCCTCATTCGGGCCGGGAGGCAAAGAACATGTTCGGGCCCCTACTTTAATTAATGAAAATTGCAAAAACAGGAGACAGCCAGATACGCCGGGCCCGGAGGCAATTGCCTTGCCTGCCTACATGGTAGCTACGCCACTGGCCTGACCATTGCCCTATACAAGGGGATAATCACCTCCTTTCCCTGCTAGAAAAATTCCTGTATATCATTGACAAGACACCATGACGGGCCGTGTGCACTGTCAGAAAATTTCATATCTGACTGCACAATTACCCCCAGGTCCTTTTCGTTCTCCACCACCCTCAGTGTAGTACCACACAGTTGATACGTTACTCTGGGGTTACTGCTACCCATATGCAGTACTTTACATTTGTCAATGTTAAACTTCAGTTGCCCTCTCTGCCCATTTGCTCAATTTTTCTAGATCCTGTTGCAGTAGCGTACTGTCATTAGTGTCATTAACAAACCTCCAACTTTCGTATCGTCTGCAAACTTAAACATTAAGCCTGATATACCATCATCAATATCATTAATAAATACAGAAAACAACAATGGACTCAACACTGAACCCTGGGGGACTCCACCAATAAGATTAATCCACGAAGAGCAGTGTCCATTGATTACCATTTATTACCACTCTTCCCCCACTTAACCATCCCTTTATTCATAGCAGTAATTTGTCTCCAATGCCACACTTAGGGCGACCAACCCTTGATCAGCCAATTTCGGGATATCGACCTTAAAAATTCGGGATTTTTTCATTGGTACATCAGATTTCAAAATACCACGGATCCCCGCTTTATCTATACATGCCAACGAATATGTTTCACATATATTGCGATTTTCGTAAAATCTCGATTACTCAAGTTGTCTGTCCAACTGTCTAATCAAGTTTCGAGACTTTAGGACCTCCATATTTTTTTACAGCATGTCATATATTGCGATGTGACAGCACACGCGCGCGCACCAATTAGAAGCTTGGATTTTGTTCGTGGCCGGGAATCTAAGACACATAAACTTGGAAGATGTAAATGGAGATTTATTTTATTCACTCCTTCATGTTATGTTAGTTAATGAATTTTAGAACGATCTATTATTATCAAATGGCATCCCGCCTAGGATTCTTTCGTGGCGCCTGTATAGAAAGCCGAAAATTGGGATGACCCGCAAAATTCGGGACGATTGGTCACCTCGGGCACACTGCTCCATTTGTGCAGCAGTCTTTCATGTGCAACAGTATCAAAAGCCTTCCTAAGATGAAAGTATATGATATCAAAATTATGCTTTGCATCCACATCATAGTATTCAATCAAATTGGTCAGACAAGACTTCCCCTTAAAATAACCTATGCTGTGTCTGAACTTTAACTGAAGCCTTGTCTAAATGATCCTGCAGTGCTTCTTTAATCAGTGCCTCCATTAATTTCCCCATAATAGAAGTTAAACTAACAGTCCATGGGTACCTCCTTGGAATCTAGGAAGCTCTCATAATTATGACTAAGGGTTTGCTTACTTCCTTTGCTGCCTCCTTTAATATAACTGGATAGATCCCATCCACCCCAGGTGTCTTTCTTATGTTTATCTTCAGTGCTTCTTTAATCAATGCCTCCATTACTTTCCCCAGAACAAAAGTTAAACTGACAGTCCATGGGTACTTCCCCTGAATACAAGGAAGCTCTTATAATTATGGCTAAGGGTTTGCTTACTTCCTTTGCTGCCTTCTTTAATATAACTGGATAGATCCCACCACCCCGGGTGTCTTTCTTGTGTTTATCTTCAACAATTTCTCCTCCACTTTGCTCTGAATTATTACAAGATCATTTAGCTCACTGCCAGAGTTTAATACATCTTTGGCATTCCCCTCCCTGAATAACTCCTCATGTTTAAATGTAGATACAAAATACTCGTTCAGTTTTTTAACTACCTGAGCAGGATCATCAACAGTTCAGCCATTGATATCAAGTGGACCAATCTCATTCATCCCCTTCTTTCTAGAGTTTACATAAGTAAAGAACTCTTTGCTGTTTTTCTTTGCATCCTTTGCCAAAGATTCTCATAATCTGCCTTTGCTTGCCTAATGTCCTTTGTGACTTGATTACAGACCAGCTTATATCTACCATAGGTTTCTATGTCACTTGTTAATTTATATGTATCCCATGCATTTTTCTTCTCTGACACATGTCTCATTAGTTCATCTGACATCCATTTAGGCCTAAACCTTGAAAAACATTTTTTAGTTAGTATATAAAGCCTAGTAGCTTCCAAGATAAATTCTTTGAATGCTTCCCATTTTGAATTTGCTGTTGGTAACATCATCAGTTGGTCCCACTGTATAGAATTTAAAAACTGTCTCAGACCACCGTAGTCACCTTTATGAAAGTAAAAACCTTTCCCTTTACCCCTGATGGTTAATTACTTCTTTTGAGTAAATCTCCCATCAGCACTGTGATCACTACCACCTAGCAGTCACTGGCTTGAATCCCGGTCACTCAACGCGCGTGTACTTGCATCTGACTAATAGCATATGTTAATATGCATGGGGGAAAAAAATAAATAATAATAATTCCGGATTTCTGTTGATCCCATTTTAATAAAATTTGGTAAGACCAGACAAATCGTTCTAAAAGAGTGAAATATAAAATTTAATGCGGGCGGAAAAAGAAATACAAATTGTCATATTTCTGTTGGTCTGATTTTAATGAAAATTTTCTGAAAGGCCCAAATGTAAATGTCATGAAAATCCATCCCCTAGGAGTTGAGTTATTGAGTTGAGTTATTACATACGGCTGGATGGATGTAGTAAAGACAATAGGCGCGTTCTCATACGCGTTCGTAGTAGTAGTAGTAGTAGTAGTGGCACGTGATGCAAGAAAGCAAGTGTAGGAGCTTATGCAGCATCAGCCAAAAAAAAAAAAAAAAATCACACCATTCCCTCCAAATACCTGTCCAGTTCCTCCTTAAATTTATTTAACCTATCAACTTCCACAACGACAGATGGAAGTTTGTTCCAGCAATTAACCACCCGCTGGCTAAAGGCAAATTTCCGCACATCTATTCTACATCTGTCCTTTCTTAATTAGAACTTATGTCCCCGTAGGTTCGTAATCTGAACAAGTGGAAGGATCCCATCAGAATTCAGCGTGCTCAACCCATTCAAGGCCTTATAGACCTCAATCAGATCACCGCGCAGGTGCCTAGTCTCCAGCCACTGCAATTTGCAGAACTTAAGCCTCTCTTGGTAAGAGAATCCCTTCATTCCCCTCACCAATCGTGTTGCTCTTCTCTGTACACGCTCAAGCAAATCTACATCCTTCCTAAAATGAGGCCTCCAGACCTGTACGCAGTACTCAAGGCGTGGTCTGACCATTGCCTTATACAGAGGGACAATCACCTCCTTTTCCCTGCTAGCAAAATTCCTATATATCATTGACAAAACCCCATGACCCGCCCTAGCAGCCTGTCTGCACTGCTCAGAAAACTTCATATCTGACTGCACAATTACTCCCAGGTCTTTTTCATTTTCTACCACCTTAAGTGTAGTACCACACAGTTGGTACGTTTCTCTGGGGTTACTTCTCCCCATATGCAGTACCTTGCATTTGTCAAGGTTAAACTTCAGTTGCCACTTCTTAGCCCATCTGCCCAAATTATCTAGATCCTGTTGCAGTAGCACACTGCCATTACTGTCATTAACAACCCTGCCAACCTTTGTGTCATCTGCAAACTTCGACATTAAGCCTGATATACCTTCATCAATATCATTGATAAATACACAAAACAACAGTGGACCCAACACCGAACCCTGTGGGACTCCACTAATAACATTAGTCCACGAAGAGCAGCACCCATTGATTACCACCCTCTGTCTTCTCCCACTTAACCATACTTTTATCCATTGTAGCAACTTACCCTTAATACCATTCTGCTCCAATTTGTACAATAGTCTTCCATGCGCAACAGTGTCAAAAGCTTTCCTGAAATCCAAGTATATGATATCAAAATTATTTTTTGCATCCAGTTCCTTTGTGACCACATCATAATAACCAATCAAATTTGTCAGACAAGACTTTCCCTTAACAAACCCATGCTGTGTTTGAATTATTGCTGCAGTCTTGTCTAGATGATCCTGCAATGAATCTTTAACCAGTGACTCCATTATTTTACCCGGAACAGAAGTTAAACTAACTGGTCTGTAATTACTCGTGTCACCCTTCGATCCACCTTTGGGGAATCGGGACACGTTTGCACATCTCCAGTCCGTGGGAACCTCCCCTGAGTCCAAGGATGCTCTCATAATTATGGCTAAGGGTTTGCTTAGGTATAGGCTTCTGTTGTTTTTACCATGTCCATAACGTCTGTCCGCACGTACCAGAAGGATTCCAGTGGACGAATTTTCATGAAATTTTATATTTGAGCGTTTTAAAAATATTTACCGAGACATTCCAAATTTAATTAAAATCAGAAAACAAAAATCCGGCAATTACTTCTTTTTTCTCTGAAAGAAAGAAATCCATAGATTAAATGCAGTTTTAATGTGGTATTCATAGCTTTCGACAGTCCGTGCACGCTTCGTATGTAAGACTCGTGAACGTGGTGTCGCTTGTGAACAGATACACGTAGGCAGAGAGAAAAGAGACTTAAAAGTATATATATATTTTTATTTATTTACTATCAGTTTATTAACACAAGGTTCACCCCCTGTACAGCAAGTGGGCTAGAAGGGTATACAGAAATTATAAAATATACATTATACACTTTTGTACAAATTTTCAGCTCTTTACAATATAATTATTGTATAATAAAACTATTAAATAGATATATACATTTGCTTAATTGTATTCACTTTGAAATATCCTAATCTTGATAAGTGAAGAGTTAAATACATAGGTTGACTTCTTTATCAGTAACTAACATAACAGATTTATTTATTCATTACATTATTGCATTTTGTTTGGTCATATCATCAAATTTCTAATAAAAACTGCTCAATTTTCACAGCAATCCTGGTGATTTAGTCCAGATTTGGTCTATAATTTGGCTTCTGTAGGTTTTGTTGACTTCAAACTTTATCGGATCAATGGAGAAGGTGTTGAAGTGTTCCATGGTGTTACATGGGAACATTCCTTTTAGGGAGCCCAAGTTTGATAGCTTCATCCTAAGTGGGGGATGGCTTCTATTTCTTCCTCTTGTTTGTGCGATGATATCTTTTATTGATGGGGCATCAATATGGCGAGTTAGCAGCTTGGTAAGCGTTGACAGATTTTTTTTTGAGGACAATTAGCTTCCAGGAGGTCATGCCTAGGTTGACTAGGAGAATGGATTTCGAGATTGTGAAGGGGTTCCCTCCCAGACTGTTCAGCCACCGCAGAATCCAATATTTCATTGATAGAAATTTATTACATCGAGAGGTAGATGCAGAGGACCAGATTTCTGAGGCATATAGTGGTATGGGTGTGAGACATCTATTAATATATTGTCCAATCAGTCTGGTGTTGTGACAGCCTGCGAGCTCTTGGCGGATAGTCCAGAAAGCAGCATATGCGAGAAGTGCAATAAATATTATGCAATTGTAAGTTTAGTTCATTAGTTTGTCATGGATTGTAAGTTAATCCATAACATGTCTTCTTACATGTTCTTAAACCATGACAGACTATTAACCAAACTACGAATCACATGGCATTCGAAACCCGCTCTTTAGCTGGTTAAAACATTATATATCTCACAGATTGTACGATATACTGTATATATTTTTTTGTAATTGATTGATTTCTACTACGTTTTCTTTTTCTTTTTAAAAAAGGTGTTTCTCAGAGGTCTACCACTGGTCCACTACTTTGCAACATTTATATTAATGATTTAGCGGAACATTTCATAGATAGCCCGATTGAGTTCACTTTCTACGCAGATAAGATACTTTATTTTGAAATATGAACTCCAAACCAGTTTCTTCTATTAAACTGAGCCCTCTAAATTAGCAGAATGGTTTAAACCAAATAATTTACATTAAACATTTCAAAATGTAAAATCATAACTTTTTCATGATCCATGAAAATCAAAATAATACCTCTTTACAATATACACAGTGAAATCATATCACGTGTCGATAGCCAAGGAGACTTGGGTGTCGTATTTTCATCTAATGCTTCGTTTGTTTCCCATACAATTGGAATGATGCAAAAAAGCATAGCGTTTTGGGATACAAATGGCAATGCTAGAAAGAGGATGCATGATGCAAGGATCACATAAACTAGACACTTGTTGATTAGAAACACCATATTTGCAGACGAATCAGCATTCGCACTTTTTCCAAATTCAGGGAGAGTTTGTTTGGTGAATGCCAAGGGGAGCGCATCATCTTGACTGCCGTGTGTCAACCGTCAAATACGAAGGGCGATCAACAATGGTTTGGGCAGCAATACCTTGGTAATTTTTTAAGTGCTATCTCACAGAACGGGTGAATTACTGCCACTGATTGCCTTAATATTCTCAGTGACCAGATTGTCCCATGGTGCAAACATTGTTTCCCACAAATGGTGCCATGTTTCAAGATGATAACGCAACCAGATGTGTTGTTTCAAGTTGATAACGCACAGCCAGATGTGTCCAATTTTGGTTTGAGGAGCATGAAACAGAGAGTAAGCATCTCCCATGGCTTGCACAATCACCAGACTTAAACATTCATGAGCCACTTTGGGCATAATTAGAGAGGAGAGTGAGAAACAGATTTAATTTAATTTTACTCTTAATTTTCTTTCTGGCGTTATATGGGCAGACAGACACAAACGAATGAAAGTTGCAGTGTTCATGGTGTTTACAAGCGACAATGTAAAAGTTCAAAGGGGAAAAAAAACATTCACTAAACTGTAAGCGTGTTTCGTTACTGTCTAGCTCTTCATGTACGAATAGTGAAATCATAAACTCTTAAGTAATCCATCATTTATGATTAACAAGTCACAAATATCAGTAGACAGTTTCATACCCTAACAAATTTGTTAATGTTCGAGTGGATACTTTTACCCGCATGCTACTCTACATTTTAAGCTCTGTCGCACTACTGCCATGTATTAAATAATGGCTGGTCTGAGAACTAAATTTACCGATTCTGTAGTGGTTTGTTGAATTCGCGCATTTTCCTGAACATCGCCCTGCTCTTCGCACTGCGTAATCATACTAAGATACATGAAAATTACCGAGTTAAGTATGATTTTTCTTAAATGTTCATGCAGTTTAATTCGAATAATATTTAGGCTCTTTAGTATATATGCATAATGTGCCTATTGTTTTCACCATGACCGTCTGTCTCTGCGTCCGTTCATCCGTTCAAATGTGACAACTTGACTCCCAGTGCACGTAATTTATTGGAATTTTAAAAAGATTTGTCCAGCCATTCCAAATTTCATTAAAATCGGACCAAATAGAAATCCGGCAATTCTCTTTCTTTTTTCTCCATACGTTTGCTACAATATATAAGCTATCCATATATTGTAGCAAATTACCGAATATCAAATTGTGAATGATCTATACAATACTAGCTTTCCATAAAAAGTATGTTTATCACTTCATATTTTCATATATAATAATAATAAAAGACAATTTAGTTATTAAACAAAATTATTGTGCAAAGAGTCGTTTTTATTATGAGGATGTGTGGCCCAAACCAGGTACAGGGAAATGGCTGACAGTACAAAGATAGAATATTTAGAAATATCAACAGTTTAAAATAGTACCATATGATATATACATCAAACAAATACAGATTTTTTCCCTCTTGTGAACAAAGCCATTCTTTTTTATTAATAGGGGATAAATTTTTTCAGCAACTAATCTGGATACTGAAAATCAGGATAACAAACTCCCCCCAAATGATGCTAAACTTATTTTGCATAATACTTATAAAACCTCTTTCATTCAGTACATAAATACAATAATAATGAACTGAAAATGAGGGGCAGATATTTCATGTACACCATGCTATGAGATCAAAAGCTGAGTCAAATATTGATAACTTTTTAAAAGCGATAACTTATTTAACTGGGTTCAGTATTACAAAATCATTAGTCACATCTGCAATCAGTTGTTTACTCTGGCTAAGAAATAAGCAAATCAAAAGAGTTTATCTAAAATGGTAAAGCTTTCTAAAACCAGTTTGCACAGCTTCTTATTATTTTAATTACAAACTCTCCAATGCAATAAAAGTGGCCAAATTTAATAATATAATTTAATAAGAAACATTAAAAATGCTTAAATTCTCACAAAATATTTCAACTCAGGAGGCCATTTAAAAAAAAAAAAAAAATAGTCATACACCACTGCTATAGCTGTAACAAGTAAAAGAAGATATTCTTATAACCTTTCACATCATTCAAGCGGAGGGTGAAAGGAAGGAAGGAAGAAGTAAAAATTTCAAATATTCTCAAAAAAAAAAAGAAAAAAAAGGTAAGTTTGTTGCCATGCGCTGGTTGAAGGAATGAATAGCCAATGTGGCGGATACGCAGAAACGAAACTTTCTCGGTTTGCGCATAAAAGTTGTTGATTTGTGTCTTTTTTTTTTTTTTATTTTCTTATAGATCATAAATTATTACTACCGTATTTGCTAACGAGCCTGAAATGTAATGCACTGCGTACATTAACTAACTTGTTAAGTGTTACCTAGAAAAAAAATTTAATCTTTCGTTTTGCGATTTTTTTTTTTTTTTTGTCACTTTGATTTCTGATAATCATTATCTGAAATATTGAAATTAACTGTAAATATCGAACTGATAGTTGTACTTACTGGAGTTGTTACATCCACATGTTCTCCTCGATCCAGTACGTTTATTACAACGTCTACGAATCCGTGCTGTGCAGCGGTATGGATTGCCTTTGTTCCACTCTAAAAGAGAAAGAAGTCAGCCACCTTTATAAGTGCGTTTTCATTTAATTATGTCGGTATTTGGCAACTTAATACCTTTTTAATTTTTTAAAACTTGCTAGATTGTCACAGGAAAACAGACGTAACTTTCTGTGCTGCAGCCTTCAGCTTTTCCTTTTAAATGACGGATTTTCAGGAATATAGCACAACACAGGAGAAATTACGCATCAGAATCGTTTCCAATTTATTTATGTCGTATGATGTGATCAATACACGAAGGAACCAGTTTTTTCTTGCTTCCTTCGTGTATGGGATATCCAACCAACCGGTTGGTTCGGCACCATCGTGATATCCAGCCCGACGCGGGAATCGAACCCGCGACCTTTGGGTTGCCAAGCAGGCACTTTACCTACCCGGCTAGTCCCGTCGGCATCGTTTCCAATAGTGATAGGTAAGAGTGCGTATCTATCATTTTGCAAAAATTACACTAGGTTGTGATTAGATTATAACATTAGACAAACTCATAGAAAGCGTGTTGCTCGCATCCTGGGAACCGGTGCTAATAAAGCTGCTGAAATAACACATGCAAGTTAATGGGAATGAACACCATTTTTACATTTTTAAAATATTTTTATTAAAAATAAAGACGATACCCAGAACGTTATTTCAAATCCGACTAACTCAACTGAGTACCTTACAGCTTCCTAAAATAAAATAATAAAAATAATAATAAAAAACAAATTTACACTAGCAACTCGTCCAAATCTTACACATTTGTGGGTACCAAGAACTCTGACTTCATAAACAGACTTCTGCAACTCTAAATATCGTCCCGGTAGTATGAAAGTTTTACACTATTTCCCCGTCAAACAGCCAAAGGGACATAACACAACATGCACTAATCAATTAATAAAAGCAAGAACTTGTAAATTCATATAAAACAAATAATAATTGTTCTTGTTTATTTCGGCACGACCAACAGGTTAGTAGAGTTCACAATAATATGATTAACAAGATTATTCTTGTTAATCATATTTAGCAGATTCTTCTTGTTAATCTTGTAAATATGATTAACAAGAGGAATCTTGTTAATCATATTTAGCAGTCACAAGCTTGAACCCCGGCCCGCTCAAAGACCGCGTGCTGCAGCATTCTCGTTGATGACCAACTGGGCTACATCAGGCCTAAAATGGAAAACAAAAATAGATTGCAAAATACTGTATAATAAAAACACCAATAAATCATGTCCATCCAGGCACGCGTACATCTTACGTACTAAAATAACTTTATAATATCGGTGTAGTTACACCATAGTTTACCCATAGATTTTTAACTACATACGTAGTGTAAAGGCGCCGTTTTAATTATATCTCATATTGTGGCTACCTTCACAACGAGATACCAGGTGTTGCACTACTTCGAATAAATAACGCTTCTCTAGAAGAGGAGACTACTGTTATTTATTCTCAGTGGGCACTGCCACTCAGACGGCACCGGTTCGAAGCTGGTTGGCTTCATCATCGGTGGGCGGGCAGGCATCCTGATAATCAAACATGCCATCACAGTTGCGAAGTTACTGAGAACAGTAGGCTCCTCTACTGGAGAAGCGTTATTTATTCGAAATAGTGCAATACCTGGTATCTCGTCGTGAAGGCAGCCACAATGTGGCTGCCTTCACGACGAAGGCAGCCATATATGGTTAACTTTATAGATAAACTATGGTGTATCTACACCGATATTATATAGTTAATTTAGATCCATATCATATTGTTCCTTGTGCATTTAATCTTCAAGTACTAAAATAACACAAAGAACTAAATTCGAAATAAGGCAACCGTTAAACTAAAACAGTAAAACATAATAAACACAGTACTGCAATTCCATAGCATTAGTTACAGGGGTAACTCCAACTTTGATTCCAAGCAGTTGCAAGTTATGGCTTCAAATATAATCAAGAAAATATTTACCAGTTGTCGTGTAAATAAAGAAGTTACGTAACGTAACATCAAAAGCAAAATCCACCGGCATGTTCAAGCCATTCTAGAACCGTTTATCTCTCTATACATTGAAAAAGTTTTCCTCCTAGTGATATTTATTTGAGCATGGGAGAAGAGGGAGGGGCAGTTACGTCACTACAAATGCGCAAGTAAATTATGCAAAAGTAAATGACATAGGTCATTTAGATAATTAGTAAATGACATAGGTCGTTTAGACAATGTAGAGCGTGTATGTGGGACTCATGCGTTCGTCGCATTGCACGACAACTGCATACTTAACGTTCACTAAACTCGTGCATGTGCTTCACTGTCTAATACCATGCCCGGCATCATTTGATGTTCCATTGTAACCTTTTTTGTTTATTAATGTGAACTCTATAGGTGGTAGATGACTCATCAACCGGTGCAATACCACCACTTGCTTAGTGGATGCTTGAAGTGGCGGAACCCATGTTTTGTCTCCAGAGCTAAGTTCCGGTCAACCCTTCCCCATCTCTTCCATCATGGAGTATGACTGATGACTTTTGAGGTTATGATGAACATCATGGCGAGATCCAATCTTCCTTACATTTCGAGGGCACAGCTCTTAAACGGTGTTCGCAGGCCGGCCGCTAGTTAGTACACCGGACCGAACCTATTGGTAACTCCTTAGGAGGCTTCCGGATCAGCTAGAGTATAATCTTGCTACCTCTACTCTGCCAGATAGTGACTGGAGGGAGTCCGAGTAGTGTGTATGTGGGGGGGGGGGGGGCGTTTTCGAGGCCACGCTATGTCAAGGATGTGGGTATATTCTTACCATGTGTTCGACATATCAAAAATTTCATTACTTTATACAGCATGTCTCCCCCACTTTTTCTTACTATTGAATACACCACGAATTGTCAAACTAATAGAGTAAGCTTATCTGCGAAAAGAACTAAACCTTCCAGACACTTACTAGTCCACTTCACAAATATACATAGCCTCAATTCTAATCTCAACGATGTCCATTTCCACTTGCAGTCTGCCAAACCCCATGTACTTTTCCTGACAGAATCTCAGTTATCGATTGATTCAACTACTGCTCATCTCAGTTGCCAAAATTATTCGCTGTATGATTCCTTTCGCCTCAAATGTAGTACTTGTGCATATGTTGTTGTTCGGTTTCTAGGAGCATTAGCAACTAAGGCCATATTGCTCCGAGGATATGCGGTGGTTATTCCCTGACCTTTCCGCAACCTCCATATTTGGTGGTCACGGGTTCGACCCCCGGTCTAATCAAGAAGCGTGTGCTACGCATTTCCGCTCCTGCCCACCTGGCTACGGAGGCGCCTACTTGTGCATATGTCCGTTCCAATATTCTCTGTCAGAGACTTCGTAATTTGGAATCTCCTCTTTTCAATCTTCTCTGGCTTAAAATCTCTCTACCTCATTGTGTCAAATTCATCTGTTGTCTCTACCGGTCTCCCAACTCCATTAATCACTTGGAGCTCTTTGACTTCCTCTCTTTGCAACTTGACTTTCTCCGGTCCAACTTTCCAAACAGTGAGGTAATTTTCCTTGGTGATTTTAATGTTCACAACTCCAGCTGGCTTCCGTTTTCTAGTCACACCGACCCAGCTGGTCAAGATGCTGAGGTTTTTGCAATTACTAATGACCTTGCACAGGTTTTTCATGTACCTACAAGAATACTGGACAATCCTAACCATACAGCCAACACGCTTGATCTTTATCTCACAAACAATCCTTTTACGTACACGGTCGAAGTGAGTGGTCCTTTAGGCACCTCAGATCACAACTTGGTGATTGTCTCTTCTCAATTGTAGCCTTTATCTCATAGCTATTCCCAACCTCGTATCGTTTGGCATTACAAGAATGCAAAATGAATGCGAAATTTGTTTTCTTCTTTTCCTTGGTCGGATTAGTTTTTCAAAACTGCTGATGTCAACGTTTGCGCAGATCCTGTCAGTGAAATTATTCTTGTAGGAATGAAATCCTTTATTCCATACTCTACTTTAAAATCTCGTCATTTATCTAAACCTTGGTTTTCCAATAAATGTGCTAAGGCTGTTCAAGAGAAGAACGTTGCATATCGTAATTGGGTTGTTTCATTTTCTGCTTACACCAAAGCTCGGAACAATTGGAAAGAAGTTATTAATCAGTCCAAACTAGATTTTGAACAGGCTAAGAGTAGAAAACTTGCTTCTTGCCCTAATGGTAGCCGAGCATTCTGGACTTTTGGCAAAGCTATTGGCCGCAAATTTTGCCCATCTCTGCTCCTACCTCTGTCAAAACAAGATGGTTCTGTTGTCACTTCGACCAAGGATAAAGCTGACCTGCTAGCATCCCATTTTTTTTCCAACTCATGTATTAATGATCTTGGTAAAACGCCTCTCACCATTCCCAACACGCTCGATTCAGTGCCTCCTGTGGTCTTCAAAAGGATGTCAGAAGGATTTTGACGAATCTTGATGCTAAGAAAGCGCCAGGTCCTGATGGTATTTCTCCACTTATTCTCAAAACTTGTGCTCCCGAACTTACTCCTGTTCTTTGTCGCCTTTTTTCGCTTTCTTATTCCTTCTGCTTGGAAATTTGCTCATATCCAGCTAGTTCCTAAAAAGGGTGACAAATCCCTCCCATTCAATTATCGTCCTATTGCCATTACTTCTACTCTTTCTAAAGTAATGGAGAAATCAATTAATCGCCAACTCTTAAACTACCTAGAAACGTTCCGTCTGATCAACTATCGCCATTTTTGATTCCGTCAGTGTCGATCCACTGGTGATATTCTGGCTTATATTACCCATTTATGGACAAATTCAATGGAAAAGTTCGGTGAAATGAGATGTCAAGAGCAAGCAGTTGCTTTTGACATCCCAAAGGCTTTCGATCGTGTTTTTGACATAAAGGCCTTCTAAACAAGCTTCCATCTTATGTTTTGCCAACTGTTTTTTGTAATTGGTTATTCAGTTTTCTCTCTGATCGCTCACTGAGGATGCTGGTAGATGGCTTTCTGTCTTCTAACTTCTCCATTAATGCTGGTGTCTCCCATGGTTCAGTTCTTTTCCCCACTCTTTTCCTCTTGTATTATTAATGACCTTCTTCCATTCACTGGAAAAATCGTATCCACAGTTTTGCCGATAATAGCACATTGCATTCCACTTTTTAAATGCCTATCTCCCGTGGGGCAAAGACAATTTAGTTGATTTCAATTCTTCTAAAACTCAGTCTTGTCTTATATCTCACAAAAAGGATTCTTCTGTTTCTATGCTTATCTTTGGTGACACTCCGATTTCTAGGCAAAATGATATATATCTTTTGGGGATTACCCTGACTTCAAATCTCTCTTGGCACAAGCACATTACAAATATTGCATCCTCAGGATCTATAAAACTTGATTTTCTCTTTCGCTCTCGGCGTTACTTTACTTTCAAACAGCTGTTCACTCTGTACAAATCGCAAATAAGCCCTACCATGGAATATTGTTCCCTGGGGCGGTGCCTCCAAAACCTCTCTCAGGCTTCTAGATTCCATTCAGAAGAGTGCAGTTAGGTTAATTAATAACTCATCTCTAACAGTCTCTCTCTCCTCTCGCTGCCTCATAGACGTACTGTTTCTGCTGCATGCCTTTGCCTTTTCTACAGATACTTCCATGGGCACTTTTTCTTCTGAATTGGCATCTATTATTCCCGCTCTCTCTCTCTTTCAAAACAGTCCGCACACGTGCCGCCACCAGCCAACATCCATTTACTCTCGAACTTCAAACTCACAGAACCAAGTTTTCATCTTCCTCGTTTATTCAATCAATTGCCGTTTTCTGTAACAACCTTCCTTCATACGTATTTCCTGATAATTACAGTCTACAGAAGTTCAAGCCACTGTCAGCAAATATCTTCTTTCGTCTGATTTATGCCGTGAGGCAACATTCCCAACATTATGCATTAATATTACTCTAAGGTGTAGATGATACAATAGAAAAGAATATGCTTCCGGTTTTCTGAAAACTCACATTGATATAAGTCCCTGCCAGACAATCCAAACTAAAAAAGTTTTGCATTCATTAACCCGTGTCCCATAAGAATACAAGATAAATATAACCCCATAGAAAACCATCTCTGGTTCTTTTTATCCCTTAGAAACGTCACTGCAGGGATAAATATATTAGTAACTGAACTTGTAGTGGTTGTATCCCATATGGTTTTCCAAACATGTATCAATTCATTGTAGCATCTCACATTTTATTTTTTAATATCAGCTTCAGTGTTAATAGTAATTCCAAAAAATTATGCTGATATTCGTTTTCGAATACAACAACATAACCCGGTAAAGCCACCATAAAATCAAGAGGCATGGTTTCCGTTAGGACCTGTAGGGAATGCACACCAAACCAAACTATAATATTTAGGTCATCCGAATAATTAAATTGTGCTGTGTCTTATGTCTGTTAATTGCGTGTGTTCTATGGTCGATTTGCCTGTTTGCTGGACGAAAAACCCCAGTTTTCTGTGGAAAAAAACCTTGCTATCTACGCCTGAGACCGACTAACTCAGTCACGTAGTGAAAAAAACCCATTAAAGTTTCTCGAATAATTAAATTCATCTGCTGTGCCGTGTCTTATGTCTGTTAATTGCGTGTGTTCTATGGTCGATTTGCCTGTTTGCTGGACGAAAAACCCCAGTTTTCTGTGGAAAAAAACCTTGCTATCTACTCCTGAGACCGACTAACTCAGTCACGCAGTGAAAAAAACCCATTAAAGTTCCTCGCGTCATCAACGAGATTCGAACCCAGGCCTTTTCCACCCGGTGTGGGGAGGACGGTGACGATACCACTGTGCAAACGCTGGGAATGCATATCCGTTATTTTTAGGCTACCCGAATAATTAAATTCATCTGCCGTGCTGTGTGTCTTATGTCTGTTAATTGCGTGTGTTTTGTGGTCGATTTGTTTGTTTTGCTGGACGAAAAATTCAAGGGAAAAATACTTTGCTTATCTACGCCTTGAGACTTATTAACTCAGCCACGGAGTGAAAAAAGCTCGTCAAAGTTCCTCGCGTCATCGACGAGATTCGAACCCTGGCCTTTTCCGCCCGGTGTGGGGAGTCTGGTTCAGATCGCCAATAGTGGCGTAGTGCAGCGTAGCTGCACTGTCATTCATAGTCCGGTCCGTTATTTTGTCATGCTTAAGACACAGGTCTCAGCTTGGGTTGTTGTCTTCTAGTCCAGTTCTTGATGTAGGTGTCTTCTTTTTATTCGTGATGTGATCACGTGCGATGTCTTCGGTCCTGCTCATTGCACTTGTTTGATGACTTTTTCAGAGTGACGTCGTTCATTCATTGTTGGCTAGGAGCCGGTCGATCCGTGATGCATTTCCTTTAGGTTGGGTTCTACGTTGGTTGTTGCTGTAGTCTCGATGGGATAAGGCCAGCGTCTCGCAAAGAGATTTTGGACAAATTTTGAGAAAGCTGTGTATTTTTCTTCTGACCCAGTAGGCAGTGCTCTTGGTCTGGTTTCTGGGGATAAATTGTATTTCTGTAATCAGGATAGATCGGAGATCATCGTAATATTCCACATCTCCATGTGGTGTAAAATGCGTTTTCTATGTCAAACAATATCATAACATGGTGTTCTTTTCGTATAAAAGCATCGCGGATGTTTAGTTCTGACTGAACCAGCAGATCGGGGGTGGATCTACCTTCACGGAAACCACACTGCATGGGTTTCGATGAGGTTATGCTGTTTTAGGAACCACATTAGTCGAGCATCGATCATTTTTTTCATGACCTTGCTCGTATAGCTAGTCAGAGCAATGGGCCAGTAGTTCTGCGGATTGGGGGTCTTTTCCGGTTTTGTAAAGGCAGGAACGTAGGTCTGGCGCCATTTGTCTGGGAAAGCATGTTCTGTAAGGATCCTATTATAGAACAATAACAATGTTTTCAGAGTTGGCTCAGAAAGTTGAGAGATCATTACGTAGTGAATTCCATCAAGTCCTGCTACACTGTGCCTGCTGGTACACAGAGCCTTATCCAAGTGTAAATTGGAAGTTGTATTAAATGCTGCGCACCGTTCAAAGCTGAGGTGACTTTTTTCAGCTTGGGTTTTTGATTCTAGAATTGAAGTGAGTATGAGGAAGTAGATGAAATTTCTGCAATTGTTAAACTTAATACATTAGCTATTTCCTGCAGTTTTATTACATCATGACCATGTACAGTTAGTATAGGATGGTGGATGTGTGGAACAAGTCCATTGTTTTTTTTTTGCCCAAATTGTCTGCATCCGTTAAACTGGACGCGAAACTCTTCCATGCCTCTCTCTTTCTGTTTTGCCTAACACACTTTGCTTTTGCTCTAGCTTTTTTGAAGTATATAAGATTTGCAGTTTGTTGGGAACCTCCTGAAGATGTTCCGTGCTCTGCTCTGTTCTTTTCATTTTTAGTTTAATACATTCATTATCCCACTAAATTTTCAGATGTGTATGCATTTTAATGGATTGTCTTGGGATTTCTAGGTCTGCTTGTCTTTAGTATTTGGTTTGATATACTGTATAATCCAAGACTGAGTTTATGGAGGAATTTTGACACTACTGTTCATACAGTACAGTCTGCTGCTTATACAGAATCCAGTCAGCTCTGTCGAAGCACCATTTTGTAATTTTTTTTTTTTTTTTTTGGAAAGGTGGGAGATGCTGCATATTAAAGGATTATGGCATATTAGGTTACTTCTTAATGGATTGCTATGTATAGTCCATTCAAATAAAGGATATAGTGTCTGCATGGGTAGCATAGTGGTATCGTCATCATCCTCCCCACACCGGGGGAAAAGGCCCGGGTTCGGATTCCGTCGATGTCGCGTGGAACTTTTATGGGCTTTTTTCATTCTATAGCTGAGTTAGTCGGTCTCAGGCGTAGATATCAAGGTTCCCTCCCCCTAGTAAAACTGGGGTTTTTCTTTCAGGAAAGCAGGAAAATCGACACACACACACGACACAGAGAACATACGCGATTTACATATACAATACACATGGGTAGGTGAAGTGACTTTCTAGGTGACCTTAATATAATAGTTCGTGGCTGAAGTAGATCCCGTAGGAAAATGTGTGTGTGCGCGCGCTTCAGTATTCAAATCTATCAGATTATGTCGGTCAAGTAATTTTTCAGTTATTTGGTTGCGTTTGTCCAGATTTTGATTTCTCCATAGAGGGTGATGATTATTGAGGTTACTGATTATACAGTAAGGTTGGGGAAGTTGTAGCACTAGTGCCTCTAAGTCGGTATAGTTTATATGTTTATATGTATATTTTGTATCTCGTCCTTAATGTTATGCTGTAGTGATGGTGGCAGAAATGTGCCAGTAATTTAAAACACTGTGATCGACGGAGAAAAATATATCTAACCCACCTGTAAAATGTGCTTTTCCTATTTTCAAAATACCAGAGATTAAAAAAAATATAATAAATAAAAATACATCTGTCAGTTTGTCTGTATGCAGTCTGCTCGATACCCTATCGCTTATACTCGACTTCCAGAAATGCTAAAAGAGGAAAAAGCAAAACAATTTTGCATTTAAGAATTTGTTTGAAGAGTATTCATGTATCCTTCTGACTCTGTAAGTAATTCGTGGTGCATATAATGAACAGAGATCCACCTTTTTCGTGACTCCAGGGTTTCGCAGGGACCCAGGGACCACAGTTTCGCTCACAAACTGTGGTCCGCAAACCACAGTTTGTGTGCCACTAGTGTAGACCGAAAATGTCTTAAATAAGAGTAATAATTTTGGTGATTCTTGTATGTTTTTTTGTAAAAAAATAAAATAAAATAAAATAAAAGTACAGGTCAATGTTGAGCTAGCTTCAGAGCTGCCTGCTCTTGTCGTTATAGTTGTTTAATGCTTTCCCTAGGATTTTCTGTATGCAGAGAGTTAAATAAATAATTAAGCTACTCTCTGCTGTGGTTTTTGTTGGATTCCAACATTCGCCTTCCGCAACTTGTAAGCTGACCAGTTAATTATATTTTTCGCAAATAATCAAATCCTGATAATATTCAAATATACGATATGTACAATCGACGAGATCCTGCTTTAGGTCTTTATGGTAATTTTAACAGAATGCAGTATTAGTATTAGTATTAGTATTAGTAACGGCCGTATGGTGCAAGAAAGCCTATGGCTTATGCTGCACCAGCCAAAAAAAAAAAAAAAAAATCCGAACAAAACAATGATAAAAACAAAAATTAAATAAATAAATAAATAATAATAATTAATAAATAAATAAAATGAAATTAAAAATTAAATAAAAAGGAAATTAATCCTATCATCCTATGCGCTTCCCTTACCCGAAAGTACTATCCAGATGACCTTTGAATTTCCCCAAACTGTCGGCCTCTACCACCCATGAAGGCAACTTATTCCAGTAATTTATAACTCGCTGGCTAAAATAAAACTTCCTGCAGTCCAATCTAAACATTTCCCCGCGTAACTTGAATTTATGTCCCCTAGTTCTAGCATCATTTATAATCTTGAAAATTTTGTCCTCATTCATTTTACTGATGCCTCTCAGAGCCTTAAACACCTCAATCAAATCTCCCCTAAGGTGTCTAGTTTCCAAACTCTGCAACCCACATATTCGAAGTCTTTCTTCATACGGACGCCCTTTTGCCGATCTCACCAGGCGAGTTACCCTTCTTTGCACCCTTTCAAGAAGCTCGATGTCTTTCTTTAGGTGCGGTCTCCATACTTGAACACAGTATTCCAAGTGTGGTCTAACATAGGCCTTATATAATGGGATTATCACGTCCCTATCTCTACTTGCAAAAGTTCGATAGATCATCGATAGGACACCATGGGCCTTCCTTGCAACCTGTTTACAATGCTCAGAGAATTTCATGTCTGAACTCCACCAAGTGAATAAGTTATTTTGGGATTACTGTTTCCCAGGTGTAATACCTTACACTTTGTTGGATTAAAGCACAGCTGCCATTTTTCTGACCATTCTTGAAGTCTATATAGGTCTCTCTGAAGAAGCTCAGCTTGACAGTGATCATTAACTACTCTACCAATTTTAACATCATCTGCAAATTTAGACATCACGCCCTCTATCCCTTCATCAATGTCGTTTATGAAAATTAAAAACAACAGTGGTCCTAATACTGATCCTTGGGGAACCCCACTTCTTACATCAACCCAATCTGAGGAATAGCCATTTATCACAACCCTCTGCCTCCTGCCCTGAAGCCATCCTTCTATCCATCTAAGGATTTTTCCAGTGATTCCAACCTGTTCCAGCTTATAAAGCAACCGCTCATGTGGGACTGAGTCAAAAGCTTTGCTGAAATCTAAATAAACAATGTCGAAATTATTCCCTAAATCCAGCTCGTGAGTGACCCTTTCGAAATAGCGAACCAGATTTGTTAAACATGATTTTCCCTTTACAAAACCATGCTGAGTATCCTTGAGAATTTCAATTCGATCCAAATGATCCTGAATTCCACCCTTGATCAATGCCTCCATGATTTTCCCTACTACTGAAGTCAGACTGACAGGTCGATAATTTCCCACTTCACTTTTAGAGCCACCCTTATGTATGGGAGATACATTTGCACTTTTCCAATCCAAGGGAATCTCCCCAGAGTCTAGTGATGCTCGCATAACCAGCCTCAGTGGTTCAATGCACTCGCTTGCCGCCTCTCTCAAGATTATAGGGTATATTCCATCAACTCCAGGAGCCTTACTAGTCTGTAGGCTTGAAAGTTTTTTCATTAAATAATCTTGCGAAATTTCAATATCATTAATTACATATTTTTTAACTTCGCTCCCACAATTTCCCATTGCCACAAAAGGCTTTTCATTTGTAAATATCGATGCAAAATAACTGTTGAGTTCATCTGCAACGGCAGCTGGTGTATTTATTACTATCCCCTTTCCCTTACGTAAAGGTCCGATCTGGTTTGTCCTGCTCTTCTTGGCATTTATATATGTGAAGAATTCTTTATCCCCCCTCTTTGCTCTGTTTGCTAGTGATTTCTCATAAACTGCCTTTGCCTGTCGAACCTTTTCTGTGGCTCTATTACACATCACCTTGTAGCTGTTATAGGCTTCAGTACTTTTTATTGCTCTGTAACGTTTCCATGCCACCTTTTTCTGCTCAAGTAATGTGGCAACTTCACTATTCATCCAACTTGGAACCCTTCTCGTGGAGTATTTTTTTAATGGTATATACGCATTCAAGGCATCTGTGATTAATGTTTTAAAAGCGTACCACAGTTCAAATGTATTCATTCTCTGCGCGATATCTACCCAGTTAATAGAGGCCATGTAGTACCTTAAGGCATCGTAATTTCCTTTTCTGAAATTAAAACCCATTCCTTTGCCTTTTACTTCTGCTACCTCTCTCGTCATCATCCACCGTAGAACTCCGTGATCACTTCCTGCTACTGGTTCCTCTACTGTCAGCCCTGTTATGTCATCTGATTCATGTGTGATGATGAGGTCTAGGATATTCTTTTCTCTAGTACTTTCCCTGACATGTTGATACAAATAACAGTCATCTAGTTGATTTAAAAATTTTGTTCCCCATGTCGAGTTTCCTTCCCATTTACTCCAATCAATTAGAGGCAAATTGAAATCACCCATAATAAGGCATTGATGCTTACTTGCCCATTCCATTTGCATGTAGAGGCTTTTGTCATAGTCTTCACAATCACCTGGTCTGTAGATTACGCCTACAGGGTGTATACAGGGTGTCTCAAAAATATTGGTACAAACGTTTAGGGGAGGTAGGTAACATCTAAAGGAATGTGAATCCCATAGGAACCTATAACCGGAAACGTCACCGTAAGTCGGTACACGGCGCTGTTCATCAGTTCGCGAGAGGGAAATTTTCTGGTTTACTCATTCAAGCAGTAGTCGCCGCACGAAGAGCATGCATCGATAGACGAACTGTGAGCTGGCAGACATGCACCTAGTGTATGGATTAGCACAGAGCCCACACGGTGTGCGCCCCCATGCGGCACATGTGTATGGACATGTGTTTTTGTAATGGGCGGCTCCTAGAACGTTAGTTCAACTCCGCCTCGTATCTCTGTGAAGAACAGTATCACTACAAATGGGCCAGATATGTGTGTGTGACGTCGGTTTGTGTGTATTATGTGTGTGTTCTGTTGTTCTGTTCTGGCCACTTGGCTACCCAGAAGCATCAGTCACCTGGACAGATGATTCTGGGTACTCGTCCACACCACGGGAAGGTGGGCCAGTCTCAGCTAATCACGTACTGTCTCAATACGAGACTCTGATCCACCTGATGTTGCCAAAAGGTGGGCCAGATTCCTCTAGGGGCCCACTCCAGAGGAGAGAAAAAAAAAAAAAAAAAAAACATATATATTTATTTAGATTTTCCCGTGGTGCAAAAGGAAAAAAAAAAAAAAATAAAATAATATCACTGTAGAACGCAAAAAAAAAAAAAAAAAAAAACCAACCATGTGACTGATTGTAGAACGCGAAGAGAAAGGAAAAAAATAAAGAAATAAAATAAATTAAATAAATAAAAAAAAATAATAATAATTAAAAAAAAATTAAAATAAATAAAAAAAAAAAAAAAAAGCCATGGACTGATTGTAGAATGCGAGAAAAAAAAAAAAAAAACATATATATACATATATATCTAAAAAAAAAGGGGGGGGGGAAGAGAGAGAGAGAGATGTTTTCCTTCCTGAACACAGGCCGCAGAAACAAGCTCCACAGCCCATGCAGCAGGATGGGGGGAGGGGGGAAATACATGGTCGGTTTCAGTCCACTGCCCCCATGCGGCACAACATCGCTTTGCAATAAATGTGTGGGCAGGTATGGTCGGTGACTGCTTAGTCGGCCCATACCTGTTACCATCCCGCATGAACTCCGCTAAATATCGGATCTTTCTTGAACAAGTTCTACCAGGGTTCCTTGACGATGTTCCAGCAAATGTGAGACGCAGCATTTGGTTTCAACATGACGGGGCGCCTGCCCATTATGGAAGATGTGTTTGTGACCATTTGAACAGGCGTTTTGGGCGTTGATGGAGCCTGGCCCCCACGCTCACCTGATTTATCGAGCCTTGATTTCTTTCTGTGGGCGGCCCTCAAATCTATCTTGTATGAATCGCCTGTGGAGACGGAAATGGATCTCGTGGCAAGACTCCTCTGCCCTGCTACTACTGTCAAAGAAACTCCAGGTGTGCTCGACCGTGTCCGCCAATCCATGCTGCATCGGTGTCACGCATGCATCGCGTCTCAAGGTTGAACCTTCGAGCATCTGTTGTAACATCATGAAATGCATCCATCTCGTACTTCATCGTTAATATTATGTCAATTAAATGTTTGCCACTAATTACTGTCTTGTGTCATTTCTGCTTCTTGTGCCTCTGCTACTACTTTCCCGTGACGTTTCCGGTTATGGGTTCCTATGCGATTCACATTCCTTTAGATGTTACCTACCTCCCCTAAACGTTTGTACCAATATTTTTGAGACACCCTGTATATTAAAATCGCATTAAATTACTGAATATTATAATGAAGTTAAATTTAGTTATGATAAAGTTTTGGAAAATTCAAAAAGAACTAATTTAAACGTAGCGATTACGAATTTTCATGTATAGAATTTATATAATTGTGACAGACACCATTGATACTTATTGGAAACAAATAAATAAACATTTCAAAAGAAAAAATACATCTGTAGTTACCTTACTGGACATGTGAAGAGGCACTCCTTTCTTGAGAAAAACTAAAGCTGTGTCTTCATGCCCACATTCAGATGCAATGTGCATTAAAGTGCGACCATCCTATGAACAAAAGCAAATCAAATGGCATTTCTGAAAACGGTTTTGGATATTTATGTTGAATGTTATTCATTTAGTACTGTATATAAGTGAGATACATACTCAACTCATTTTGAAATACAGACATCTACCTAATGATGGTGTTGGACACTACTGAATTGATTGATTCAGGAGCATTCATCACCGCCTTGATTCAATATAGCATGTACTCAATGGGATTAAAAACAAAACAAAACACGAAACTCAACCTCATATCGCGACTGGCTTGCAGATCGTTCCATACCTGTGATGGCACAGATCCATAATTTCTGCAGTCGTTTGACTTCACCTCAGTGACGTTCGTTTAACTTGAGATCTCTGCAGTTGACTGGTTAGTCTTTGGAAACTTCTTTGACTCATGCCTTCACATTCTGGCTTGGTGCGCTGCATTGCAGAATCCTGCTTTTCACCAGTCACCACCAGTATTAAGGAGCAGAGGAGTACCGATGAGTGTACCTCATTTGAAACTGTTTAAGCAGTCCATAGCCATTAGACTCGACATTACAAATGTTGTACGGGTGTTCGTACGTATCAGGAATATTTGGATTTTGTACCGAAATGTCATCGACTATGACGTTACTGCTGTCGGCCCTTTTTGTTTCCCCTGAGTGCAGAAGCCCATTAACTGATGTTTGCATGTATAGCCTTCGTTCAACTTCCGTCGCACGATATTGGATGGCTTTCGTTGTTCATTGGTCAGAGACAGTTTTTAATTTAGAAATTGCATCTAGCAATCTCATAAGTAACTAAGTGACAGAAGAATTGGATAAATTTCCATTATTTATTTCATTGGTCAAAAATTAACGACTTTCTTATCAATTGAAGAAAGGGTACAGATAAATTACTGCTGTTAAAGGATGAGTAAACCGTTAACATCAAATCGTTGTAATTAATCACTACTCCGAGTGAACTAGTATCATTTGTGTTTTCTCTGAAGTTCATTGCCATGTCTCTTTTTGTTTCTGATATTTATTAATCACATAAAGGTATTATAGGAGAGATATACAATTCACCGTTATACACTGAAAGGACAGAATTCATGGGATATCTGGTTCCTGGGCAAAGCGACGCTCTCACCCCTCTCGCTAGTGGACGAACCTACCTCTTGGCAGGTACACTGCATCGCTGAATTCACGTAGACGGTAATTCGATGTCAGTATGGATAAACGTAGTGAGTTAACCAACTTTGAAAGAGGGATGATAGTGGGCGCCCTACGCATGGGTTACTCTATCGCGGAGATGGTACAGAAATTGCGCTATCCCCGTTCGACAGTATCAAGAGTGTATCGGGAATACGCCATTTCCGGAATAACATCTTGCCGTGGGCGGAGAAAGGTGGTGGATGAACGTGGTTCGACTTATACCGTTTCCAGTTATTTCGAGCGGACGGGAGGGTGCGTATCTGGCGGCAGTCGCACGAAGCTATGCACCCGTCATATCAACAAGGAACTGTTCAGGCAGTTGGACAGTCGGTAATGGCTTGGGGCGTGTTCAATTGGAACACGTTGTGACCTCTCGTACGTCTAGACGCATCTCTGAATGGTCCAGGTTACGTGTCCATCCTTGCAGACCATCTGCATCCCTTCATGGTCATCGTGCACCCACAGCGCGATGGACTCTTCCAGCAGGACAATGCACCTCCTCATAGATCTGTGGTGACTAGAACATGGTTCGAAGAGCATTCCGCAGATTTTACCACCATGGAATAGCCTCCCCTTTCACCGGACATGAACCCTGTGGAGCATCTTTGGGATGCTGTGGAAAGGTCCGTTCGAGCTTTGGGTTCTCCACCCGGGAATGCGACGGAATTATGGACAACGGTGCAGCAAGCATGGATGGAAATACCTGTGGAACGCTTTTCGTGGACTCAACGCCTCGCCGTGTGACTGCCGTTATCTCGACGAAAGGTGAGCCTACCCGTTACTAGTTAGGTATCCCATGATTTCCGTCCACTCAGTGTATTTTCTAATGCTAGGAGCGTATTAAATAAATTTGAGGAATTTGAAGTAGTGGTTAAATAATCAAACGCGGACGTCGTAGGAATAACAGAAACAGGATGCCACTCTGACATAAGGGATTTGCAAAATTTAAATACGAGTACAATGTGTGGAGTAAGAACAGGGAGGACAAAAGCGCATAGATTCTAAAACAGTATACCTAGTTTGATCAGGATTGCCAGTGTAATGCTGAGTCAGCTTTGTATGACATTACACTGTGAAAACAAAATGAGAGATTATGTTAGAGGCAAAATGATTATGATGTATATAATGAACAACTACACACTCAAATAAAGTGGGGCAATAAATCAGAATGTATTATCACGAGGGATTTTAATTTTCGATGTTCATTGGGACTTATGGTTTGGTCATAGCGGAATATTTATTATTATTATTTTTATTTTCTCCTAAGAGGTACCGGTACCACTTACGGCTATTAACCAGGGGGTTCACATTCATATATACAAATATAAGTTATATACATAATTATCCACTTATAATTTATACATTTTTAATATGAATATACATATCATTGTCTTAATAAATTATACATTGTCTAATTAATTATATTATACATATTATTGCCTTATTTTTACATGACAGGCATATTGAGAGCATAAGCATAATTGGTAATTTTACAAGGAATTAAAGAATTTTAAAGAATGTTCACATCTACACCACTATTTACAGCGAGATAACAGAAAGATAAGACGTAGAATATAAACATAAGAGGAGCACCAGTGCGGAACAAAAACAGTCCTGACCAGTTCATTCTTCATTTCCTGCATTCTGTTTTGTTTTCATCGGTGGGCTTCACTTCCTTGCAGCATTTATAGGTGGAGTAATTGTTATTTTTAGGAGCATTAGCAACTAAGGCCATATTGCTCCGGGGATATGCGGTGGTCATTCCCTGACCTTTCCGCATCCTCCGTATTTGGTGGTCACTGGCTCGAACCCCGGTCTAATCAAAAGCGTGTGCTATGCACTACTGCTCCTGCCCACCTGGCTACGGAGGCGCCATAGTGGAGTAATGCATTCTGAAATATTTCAGTAATTTATTTCTCTGTGCAAAGCCTTTTTGGGTCTGCTTGAAGATCGTTCTACATCTTAATGGTGTTAGAAGGGAAAAAATGGCCGAAGGCTTCCCAGCTGCGTGAGTGCGCTACTGAGTGGAGGCGATGGTGTCCTATTCGCCCACCTTTGTGTCATGCGGGGTCTAGTCAACAGTTAGTCAGTTTTCGGCGAGTCGAGTCTCCCGGTCAGCAGTTTTGTAAGCTTGAGTGAATTATGTGAGACCAAGGCATGACATCCAAGTTGGCATATAAAATAGCCCTTGAGATGGTAAATGGCTGCGCAGTGATCCTGTTTAACCATCTCAGCATCCAGTACTCTAAACCCAGGAAAGCCTTGATGGTAGCATCTGGGACAGAAGACCAAATCTGAAATGCGTAGAGAGGGATTGTGGTTGACGCATCATAAAATATATTGTTTAACAAGTTCGAGGTTCCTGATACCTACCAGCTCCTGTCTGCAGGTCCATAGTGCTGCATATCTTTTCTTCTTTACATGTCCGAAATGCGGTGTGAAGTTTAGGTTTTCGTCCCATTTCAGACGAAGGTCAAAAAAGTCCTATTGTCTGGACTTTTTTTGACCACTCTGCCATTCACGTGTATTGATATGTGGTTCTTTATTATCTTGTTGGTGAAAACCGTTTGTGCTGTCTTGTGTTCAGTCGGGGCCCCATGCAATTGAGGTTATTCTTGCAACTCGGCGATTTTGGAGTTTGCTTCATTGTTGCGTTGTAAGGATGTCTTTTGGTCGTTCGAGGTGATGAAAAATTTCAAGTCGGCTGCATAAACGACAACTTGTTTTTGATTTTGGGCCAGGAAAGGATGCAATGCTGCTGCAAAGAGCGTAGCAGAGAGGACACCACCTTGCGGGAGTCCATTGTTGATTTGAAAGGTCTCTTTGGAAATTCCATTAATGGCAGTGATGTGTCTCTTCCTCAAAGTGCTCGTTATTATTGCTAAGATGTGCCCAGTTATATGGAAATATTCCTCCAAGATGATAGTAATAGCTGAGATGGAAATACTGTCGAAGGCGGATGCAACATCTAAGAAGACTATATCTAATTGCTGTCTGAAGTTAAGGGCGTGTTGGATTCGAAATAAGAGTCTCCACGAGATTCATGGTAGTCGATCTTTGTGGGATCACTGAATGAAGGTACTCCGGTCTATGCCCGAAGCCGTGATGGTTGATGGTATTTAAAATAGATTTCGAAAATATTTTTTGAAGCGAACATCCAATTGGAATAGTCTTTGGCAGATTTAGGATTAATATTTTTGGGGACATGTTTAACGAAGTACGTATTCCATATCCTCGGAAAGTGGTTTTCATTTAAGATTTTGTGGAAAATTTGAAGGAGCAGATCTATGATGTTATACGCTTCTGATCTTAATCATGAAGAGCGGGAATTTATCAGGTCCAATTGTGGCTTTATTCCTAGGGCTATTAACAGCGGCTTTAGTTTCATCTCTAGCGATATTAATTTTAGGCAGTTCCGCATAGACCTTTGTCTTCAGGTAACACTCTTGGGTCATTTTTAATTTGCTGATTGCTTTACGGATTTTCTCTATTGCTTCACTGTCAACTTGATTTACTTAATTCTAATTGGTAGTTAAATGGTTCTGTAATAACTGAAAGGGATCTGGAAGAGAAATTGTTGAAGCGAAATGTAAATACGGTATCTGGAACCGATGGAGCTTTCCAGTTATTAAAAGAATCACCAAATCTTCTTTACCTATAAATGTCTGTTTGCAGGACCAAAACTTGAAATTCTTGAAGATAAAACCAAGCAACCCTTGCCTGAGACTGCCTACTAAAGCATTGTGGGGAAAAAAAAAAATCTGATTAAAGTACTTGTCCTGGTGTCATTGATGGGATTCGAACCTACGCCCTGTCTCGGTGTAGGGAGGACTGTGATTATATCCACCGTGCTGCCTGCGAGGGCAAAGTGAATAATTATATGTCTGTAAGCTTGACTTGTGTGTCAGGGAAAATAAGGGAGTCAGGGGTAGAAGTAAAGCAGGATCATCTTTACAGTTCCGCAGTTATATGCCAATCACAGCACGGATATGTTAAGGAAATATCTTTTCTGACCAATCTGATTAGCTACTATGTCTGATTAGTCACAAAGAAACTGGATGCAATATATAATTTCCCCTCCAATATACTCAAATTTCAGTAGAGCTTTTTATAGTTTTCCATATGAACGCCTGCCGTACAAATTGGAGAATGCATCATTAAGAGAGATGTAATGCTATGGATAAAGGAGTGGTTATTAGTGGCCACTACTCTTCATAGACTTATGTGTGGGTACTTGAAGGTTCGGCGTTGGGCCATAAACTGTATTTTAATATTTTTCGATGATACTGGTGTAGGCCTGTTATGTTGAATGTCTGAATTTGCTGATGATGCAAAGGTGGGCAGAGTGGTTAATGACAGCAATCAAAGTATGCTGTTCCAACCAGAGCTATTTATATTAGGCAGACTGGATTAAAATTGGTAGTTGAGTTTTAATATTGATAAATGCAATGTAGTGCATTTGGCAGAAGAAATGCTTATGACTGAGTAAGAATCGTTAATCTAGTTTAGTCTGATATGGTAATCAATTTCCAAAATGGAAGTTGAAATTTTAAAACTGTTAATAAAATAAATCTACACATAACATTCTTCAATATATCTAGGAATAATGACCTCAGTACATGGATGTGATGTACGTTAGTTGAAGAACTATGTTCTAATTTTCAAACATTGGCATAATATATAAAAGAAACGAGCAAATTGTTTAATTCAAGTCGAAAAAAAGAAACAAATAGACTTTCTGCACGAGTCAGGATAACATACCTATCAGTTTACTTGGCGTGTTTAGGATTGCTTTCACCAGAAGTTCTTTTTCTTGAGTTCTGAATTTGTTCTCGTTCAGAACTTTTGAATCATTAACTGGGTTTAAATATGAGTCAGTGACACTAGTGATCGCCTGTTGTGCTTTTTGATTTGGTAACTCTGAAAAGTGCTCACATAGCTTTTCTTACCGCTTCTTTAAACAGATCAAAAGATGCCTCTATTCTGCCTGTCTAGTTACACATGTCTCGTTCTACCTGTCTAGTTACTACCTGTTTAGTTATACCAAAGACAGCCGACGAGTACACCCACGCTTAAAAATCTATCTCTTTTACTTTTGATTTGGTAACTCTGAAAAGTGCTCACATAGCTTTTCTTACCGATTCTTTAAATAGATCAAAAGATGCCTCTATTCTACCTGTCTAGTTACACAAGTCTCGTTCTACCTGTCTAGTTACTACCTGTTTAGTTATACCAAAGACAGCCAACGAGTTCACCCACGCTTAAAAATCTATCTATTTTACTTCGGTGGCATGCTCAAATTGAAACTATTTAAATCTATTTTCTGTGATAACTGAAAATAGATTTTAGACATTTACTATCTAGAGCACTTCTCTCTAGATAGTAAATGTCTACTAAATATTCATCCACTTTCACAGAACGTTTGCAGATCCCTTTTCTGGGCACAAATTATTAAGATAACAAGGATAGCTTATAACCACCAAGTTCTCGATCTCTTCTTTTAGTATCCTTGCTGCTCCAGTTTTTATAACAGACGCATTGTCAAAGCGAAATGTCAAACAGTTTATTATTATTATTATTTTTTTTTTTTAAATCCCAAATGCATATAATTGTTTAGGAAAAGATGCCCAGTGTTGTACCTTGTAGTCATCATCCAGTAGTGTTGCACTGAGATGAAGCTGCTTTCGATTTAACGATTTTTAAAATTTTTTTGTTACGACATGTTACTACATTGGAATAGCTTGGAATTGTTTTGATTACTGCCTTCATAGCAATCGAAAATGTCCCAATTTTCAGATCCATCACTATCTTTTCTTTCCCTATCTGTGTAATTTCACCAACAGTGCCTGTTTTTGTTCCACAACTGTATTTTTCAGCCTTTTCAGCTTTTTGTTTCACAACTGGATTTTGCTATCGGGAAACTTCTTTTCTGAGCAGCGCGCGTGCATGATCAACACAGCTCAGAGTAAGATTATATTTTTTGACCAAAGATGCAAATAAACATTTGGCACCTGTGACATCATCGTCACTGTGAAATTCTAAATCTATTTTTGCATTTCTTTCTATGCGCAGCATGCTGCCTTATGCATATTTGTTTGAAAATGTCTGATTACATCTCTTTTCCGCCACGTGAAATTGAAAATCACGGGTACATACGGCACACATGTGTTACTTTTTTCAGATTTTACAATCCATGAAAAATCGTGCGTATATGTGTTCTGAAAATTTACGTCGTATTATGGCGCATTTATATTTTTCAACTAATACTACCGCAGCACATCTGACAGTTAACTAAAATAATCAGAAATTCGCAAAATGAAAAAAAAATAATAATAAATAAAAATTCAATTTTAACATAGTTTTATTATTGTTATTTTTTGTGAAAAGAAAAACTTGGAGGAAAACAGTTTTTGCAAAACGACGGACAAACTCTTTGTCGCCAACTACATTACGACGGTGAGACGGAAAAAGGTGAAATGGAGTATAAAAAAAAAAAAGATGGATTCTCCGTCGTAAATCCGGAGGGTTCACAGCTAATCATTTACATATGAAACATGACATTAAATGATTGTTGACCTAAAGTAAGCCGAGCCTTTTTAGGAGGAGTTAACTAAGAAGAAACAGCTGTACATTGATAGCTGCAAACAGTCTTAAAACGAGAAACACAAATAAAAAAGAAAAAAAAAGCTTGCATATTTATATTCGAAGTATAAGATAGGTTAGAGAAGTATATAACTGATAATTTTGACAGTGAATACAATTGTTCACTGTATTTGTCAGTTTTTATGGCTTGAATCTCAATCAACTCAGACCGGTTTATTACTGCACTCTACTGTTGACTTTTCGTTTACAATATGTTTGAGAGATTCAGCACATAAATAATTGATTAAAGTTACATTGTGATATTCGTCAAAAGGAAGCTGACAACTTTTCGTCCATTTATACTGACGTCAGAGAACGACTTAATACTATTTGTGAACATGGAAAAAATCCCAGTGATAAATCTTTCCTAAATTATGCTCATTCTGTAATGTCAGGGTAAAAGTCCATGAAACTAATAAAATGTAAAAATAATAAAAAAAATGGAATAGTTGAAAGATATTTTTTACTTGGATGTTGAATGCTACACTGCCGACAAAAAATTATGTATAAATCTGATCGTTAAATTAGTTTTACACTGAATTTGCAACGCAACAGTACAAACCAAAAACAACTTCAATATGAAACGGTTAAATATAGCATTATCAATTTAGAATATACATCATATTTAAAGAGTTGTTTAAACATAATTGTCAGTTACCTGGATTTCAGAAATAAAGCAGCATCTCTAAGTAAATCACATTAAAAAAAAATCAGTTAACTAAAAGATTATCATTAAATAATTTAGGAAGAGACGTGGGGCTTGAAAAATAAAAATGCCTTCGCCATAGACTTTATAAGAGCAGAGAAAACTTTTAAAAAATGAGAAAAGGAATCTCAGCTAACAAGCTTGTGAGCTGAGGGTATCAGGATTCGGAGCTTCCCCAATGCAACGGGACATGGGCATTCCTGCAGTTTTGAAGTGCTTTTAGGAGTGTGTTTGTTGATTCGCATGTTGTGCTGGCTGAAAAACGAAAAAAATCAAGAGGTAAAACGCTTCGTTCTCATGAGATTGGCTAACTACAGTACAATTGAAACACCTTTAAGAATTTTTCCAGTGCTCGGCTTCGCATGGATTGTTAGTCATCAAAATGTTAATAATGATTATAGCATCCTTTTAGGGAATTTATTAATGCGAAATTTATAAATTTTGGTAACGCTAGAGAGAATTAGACCCAGGTGCAAACTTTAGGATTCGTTTGATTAAAATTTCCCAAAGTTTCTCTTGGAGCTGTGACACTGAAAGGCACTCACGCACACTCTTATTACTATACAAATATTACACTGGTCAACACGTAAAATGTTACGAAAACGAAAATACCCAGTCTTGGCTAATTTTATGCTGCTGAACACGAAGATCACATTAAAATTAGTCGATTGTTTTTTTTTTTTTTTCGAATTACAATTGAGGTCTCATATTAGGGAGTTTACTTTGCATTATCAACTGCGGCTCTCGGCAAAACGCATGGCGAAACCGCAGTTTCAGTACCAACACGCTCTTATCACGAAATCGGCAACTGTCGCCTCGCTCTGCATCAGGTGATAAGTTGTTGCCTCGAATGCGTCTTCAACTCTGTCGCAGTAATTCTCGAATATAGCTAGGTACTGGGTGATTATTTGTTCTCTGTGAGATTCCTACTTTTTGCGCAGTATTTGTGTCGTGCAGTATTAATATGCCCCGTAATTGTGTGAATAGTCCGAATGACTTCTGTTACGTATGTGGAAAGTCACATTAGCTTCAAGAAAACGTCCCTTAACTCGAGCCATGAAAAAGACCTACTTCTTGTACTTTGGGTGTAAAGCAGGCAGCCATATTTGAGCTCCACAAATATGCTGCACTGCCTGTTCATCAAAACACAACGCGTGGGTGAATCGAATGGAACGTTTTATGACTCGCAGTTCCCATTATATGGAGGGAGCCAACAAATCACGTCACAGACAGTTACTTCTGTATGGTGCTTCCTATTAGAAATTGGATGACAATGAAGCAAAACTGGACAGTGACGTATCCAAATATACTATCTGCAATTCGTCCCTTGCCTCACGGTGAAGTACTACATATTTCTTAACCACCCTAGTCCGTTTTTCTGTACACTGATGAAGTTGAAGACACTGATGAACATCAGCTTGATATATACGAAGAAGTACAACAGCCTTCTATGTCAAGGGATCCACCATTTTGTCCAAACCTTTATCTTTCTGAACCACATAAGATCACAGAAAGTGAGCTTAATGACCTCATCAGGATCTCAAACTGCCGAAGAATAAGGCAGAGCTTTTGGCCACGAGGCTACAACAGTAGAATCTTCTAGATCAGCGGCTCCCAAACTTATATACTGTATATGTAAAAACGTTCTGAGCGTTTCGCGGACCCCAGTTTGAGAAACGCTGTTCTAGATCATTCTGCGAAAGTGACAACATTTCGTACTCGAAGTAAAGACTATGATAAATTCTATAAAACAGAAGGTGAACTCACTATTTGTAAGGATATTGATGGTCTTATGGCAGCAATGAACACGAGGCACAGAATGGCAACTATTTATAGACACTTCTAAGTGTAGCCCTAAGGCTACACTTAGAAGCACATTGGAAATATGCTGCCTTCAATATCTCTTGTGTATGCCGTCCACAAAAAATAAACATACGCAGACATAGAGAATATCCTCTGAGGTGTACACTCTCAGAAGTATAAGTGGCAGATATGTGGTGATTTAAAGGTAATCGTCATTTTATTAGGACTTCAAAATGGTTACACTAAGTATTGCTACCTTCTCTGCGAGTGGGATAGTCGTGCCAAGGATATGCCCTACGAGAAGAGGAGTTGGCCTCAACGAAAATCATTAACGCCTGGAATGAAGAACGTAATATTTGAAACTCTGGTAGATCCAAATAAGGCCGCCGTAGCCTAGTGGTCAGGTGCGCGGGTGCATAAGTACACGTACCTTGAGTGAAACCGGAGTTCAAGCCCATGACCGCTGAATACGGTGCTGTTTCTTGTATTCTGTGTATCTTGTAAACTCCTCTGACCGTTTGGTCGTCCCGGAGTTTAAACAGAAAATTTATTTAAATAAAGTTTTGCTTCCACCACTCCACGTCAAACTAGGTCTCATGAAAAATTTCGTGAAGGCTTTGGAAGTGAACGGTCTTGCATTCACATACTTGCAAGAGAAATTCCCAAGACTTAGTACAGAGAAGATTAAGGCAGGCATTTTCATTGGTCCGCAAACAAGGCAACTTTTCAAAGACGAACAGTTCGAATGGGCCCTTAGTGGTAATGAGAAATCAGCGTGGAAAGCCATCCGAAATGTTTCGACTGATTTTCTAGAAAATGTAGAAAATCTAGGTTCGTAAGAGGTAATGAGTGCGGAAAATCTCATTACTTCTTACGAAAAACTGGGAAGCAACATGTCATTGAAGATGCATTTCATGCGCTAACACTTGAATTTCTTCTCGCCAAACTGTGGTGCCGTCAGCAACGAATATGGTGAGCGCTTCCATCAAGACACCACAGCGATGGAACAAAGAAACAAAAGCAAATGGAGTGCCGCCATGTTAGCCGATTATTGTTGGATGGTGAAAAGGGATGGATGCTCCCAAAGCAGAATATAAGTGTTCGATTCATGTATGTTACTGCCATATAAATATAAAATACTACTTTTTTCGAAAACAAGACCCAGTCTGCTATTTTAAGCACCATTTTCGTGTTTAGCATCCCAAAACCTATAAAGTAAAGTTACTTTCGTGCCCATAACAAGATATGACCCAAAATTTGTTCAGTGTTATAGATTCATGTAAATAACTACAGCACCTGTTCATAGAGAAAGGCTGTATGGCAGGCACTACTACTTTTGTTAATAATAATAATATTATATTTTTTTTTTTACTTGTAGTATAATTTAGTAGTATATTTTAAATCAAAATGTTAAATTTACATATTTTTCTGTTAAGCTAAATTTATTTCGATGTGAAAAATTAACGCTGACCTCCCTCCTTTTCTTAGAGTGTTGCTGAACTTTGAATGACTTCTTTTTAATTAGTTTTAGCGCTTTCCATTAAACTGTTAGCTTGTGCTGATTTAAATATTAACTTATGTTATTTCGAATTCAAATTGTATTAAAGCAGCCTATCACCACCTTAAAATATAATACAACTCAGTATCCTGCATTGCCAATCCTTTTTTTTTTTTTTTTTTTTTTAACCCTTCCCGTGTAAGGTATGACTGGCTTTCTGTGCTTGCTAGTAGAGCATCGGAAGGTTGTTCTTACTTCAAAGTTGATAAGCTGTGCAGCTCAGTCCGTTTAATCTAGACTTGCTCCGAGATTTAAACAGCGTTGGTGAGGGGAGAGAGCAAGCGCCTTTCATAAAATTTTGAATTTTGCATATACACGAGTTAATCGAATCCCAAAGAAATATGCCCACGTAAAGCCCCGCCATTCAATACTAATCTCACTGGTGATGGGTGAAACGTTGTGATAAAACATGAACTGGCACAATGGTGAAACAGGAAGACTTACCCTGCTGAATGTTGATGAAGACCTTGAAGCAGCAAAACTAGTTATTCTTTCCTTCCACCCGGAATCCATTTTCTTAACAGATTTTGTGCTCTTTTAAAAAAACACATTGAATAGTACTTTTCATGAAGTATATCGGTTTTGTTTTTTCTTCTGAAGCTTATGATCCAAAAGGCTTTCAGCTGACTGCTATTTCACAGTGCCAACGCACATGATAAAAATATCTGTTAACGTCTATTGTTTTAGGGCAATGAAAAAATTAATTATTAAAATATAATTGAGTAAAGAGAAACAAACATTAGTTATTTGATATATTTGGCACGCGGCATGCCGTTTATAAAAAAATGTGTGCTAGCTAGCTGAATTATGATTGGAACATTTGATAATAAATGCGTTTTCATTTTTTATTAATACTGTAGTTCATTAATAATGGATTTTGTATGAATTTTACGCTGTTAATGTACAAGTATGCTTAAAGCCTCACTAATAAAAGAAGACAAGGAAAATAAGATTATTTTTTTTAGTGAGGCTTTGTTTCCGAAATATAAATTAAAATTAAACTTAGCAGAATTAGTAGAATAAGAAAATCCTTACATATTCAGAATTTTAAAGTAAGGACGAATGAGTTCACACCTGCATTAGTCTGTGTTCACTTAATTGTTGTGCTGATACCCAACCTCTGCAAATAGGACGGTTGATTTGCTCAAAAAAAGTAGTGGAAACACTGCCGTTATAGAGCTGGTGAGCACGGATTGCATGGCTGAGATACGTACAAAAGGATACATTACAGTTGTACAGCAGCTAAAGTTTTGTAAATGTACGAGAATCGGAAAGTTGTTTCACATGAACTATGTACTGTATTTGTAACCTGTTTTGAACTATTAAATAAAAGTTCTACTTTTGTAAAACTTTGCTCAGGTTGGTTTTTCTAAAATTATGGATCCGATTTCAATTGTAATGGTTAAGGAAACGATTCATTTCGATCGCGTGTGAAGTTTCTACAGATCGGACGGAGGCAAATTGCCACGAATGCTTGTTCAGCATGATCCCACAGATGTTCAGTCGTTGAGAACCTATGGTAGCAGGCCAGTGAGGTATGGTAAAGTCTACCGTCGAGAGTACTTAAGGAACGAACACTCGAAGGTGACCGTTCGAAATACTTTTATTTCAAAGATACTGACGCCATTTGTTTTCAGAACAATGCAGACAGGCTGCCAGAGCAGGTCATGGGGTATTGTTAATGATATACAGCAATTTTGCTAGTAGGGAAAAGGAGGTGATTATCCTTTTGTAATAAGGCAATGATCAGGCCACGCCTTGAGCACTGCGTACAGGTCTGGAGGCCTCATTTTAGGAATGATGTAGAGTTCCTTGAGCGTGTACAGAGAAGGGGAATAAGATTGGTGAGGGAGCGAAGGGGTCCTCTTACCAAGAAAGGCTTGAGTTCTGCAAATTGCAGCGGCTGGAGACTAAGCACCTGCGAGGTGATCTGATTGAGGTGTATAAAGCCTTGAATGGGTTGAGCACGCTGAATTCTGATGGATTGTTTCGCATGCTCAGATTACGAACCTGAGGGGTCATAAATTCAAATTGAGGAAAGACAGTTGTAGAATAGATGTGTGGAAATTTGCCTTTAGCCACCAGGTGGTTATTGCTGCAACAAACTTTAATTTGTAGTTATGGAAGTCGATAGCTTAAATGAATTCAAGGAGGAACTGGATAAACTTTTAGAGGGAATGGATGTGTGATTTTTTTTTTTTTTTTGGCTTATGCTACATAAACTCATACGCTTGCTTTTTTTGCATCACATACCGCCATTACTACTACTACTACTTATTTAACATGGTTTTGTAGGAAGGATATCCTAACATATTTAACGTGAGGGTGGGGGAGTTTTGCCCCTCATATGCCCTTGTTTAAAAATCGGTAAAGTGGATGAATACCCTTTATGATATTGCTGCCTTTTGATGAGTGGGCTGGGTACTCCGTGCCTGAACACATTGTGCAGGGCGCCTCCGTAGGCAGGTGGGCAGGAGCAGCAGTGCGTAGCACACGCTTCTTGATTAGACCGGGGTTCGAGCCCGTGCCCACCAAATACGGAGGATGCGGAAAGGCCAGGGAATGACCACCACATATCCCCGGAGCAATATGGCCTTAGTTGCTAATGCTCCTAAAACCAAATAAGAAACAACAACATTGTGTAGGGAAGGCCCGGATCTGAAGGGAAAAACCCGAAATGGAGAATAGTTACGATCTGTTTGTCCAGAGCCTGTGTTAGCTTTGGACGCTCCTTGGGATATGCTTTCCCTCTCCCCCTTCAATTCCTCTTTCTTCTTGAGATCCTGGTTCCCCCCTTTTTTTTTTTTTTTTTTTTTTTTGGATCAGAGCAGCTGACTCAATTATCCTCGACTCGACGCCCCTGATTATACCCTTCATATGCCCTTGTTTAAAAATGGCTTGGTGAATAAATCGTTAATAATAATGGAACATTTTTGAACATATAATTTCGCATTTCCGATGGCTACCCAACAGTCCTTGTGAAGGGAGATGTTGCCATTTCCTCCGTATCTGATTTTTTTTTTTTTTTTTTTGGTTCGAACAGCTGAAGTCTCCTAATTGTTCAGAATCGGACATATGTTTACGTGGCTTTTTTCTCCTTTTTTTAATAATTTTTCGGACCCTAGAGTACGTCTCAGAATTTTTTTTGCACAAACTTTCGAAACGTCTTTTAAAATATACAATACATGTATAGTATTTTTTAAAATTTCGAATAGTATTTATTTTTGGCTTTTTCATTTTTTTATTTTAATTAACTAATTTTATATTAGTATACTACTCCTTATTTTAAGAATGTGTAGGCGAGTTACATAAATACAGAAAATTCATTAAAATCTTGAACGAGCACATATTACAAAAAAAAGAAAAAAAAAGTCCCTGATTTTACAATCTGGAAGTAGTAGATACTTCCAGATTGTAAATAAAGTAAAGTTTTTCTTTACTTTATTTACTAGAAAAACTTTATTTTACTAGAAAATAAAGTTTTTCTTAAGTCTCTCTGTTAATTTTTTTTAATTTAAATATTAAGAGAGAGAGACTTAAGAAAAAGGTGACTGGCTATGTGGCTGGTCGTACAGCGCTTATGAGCCGGTGACTAGTTTGACGTCACTTTGGAACAGCTTAATGCCCAACTTTGGGTAATATGGCAAATTGATGTGTAGCTAAACCATGGTTAATCTCTTCCATAAACAGCGATTTAATGATGCGCACCAACAACAGATTTAATTCCGCACAACCAAGGCTTTTTTGCCATTATAATCGGGCAGTAACGAAACTTAGCCACCTTTGACGAGCGAGAAATTGATCGTATTTGTCCACAGTATGTTATAAAAATTAAAATGCCACCTGAACTGATGTAGACGAGACATACTTTCTTGTAATTATTCCTTAATATTCGTCGAAATGTGTTTCACCAAAATTGCTCAACTGCCGTGAAGCATAGTTTCTGAAATCCAGAAAATTTTAAAATCTGGCACATTCCCCGAAAGTGTCGGATTTTAAAGAGTTTACTGTATTATGTGTGCCTTCTAACTTTAGAGGGTTCTTTCAATAGATAATTTAAAATACACAGCTTTGAGTGAATTCTGATTCACCCAGTAGTAGTTCTTTCAACGTTTAGTAGGTAAAGAATGAACCATGGTTCTAAAGATATTATTTTTGTAATTATATTGCTACCTTGCTTTTGAAATGCGCATGTGACATCATAATTAACAATATCTATATTTTGAATATCAGGTAAATTATAAGTATCATTAGACACGTTTAAATGAATTTCTTCATCTGCATTAACAGTTTAAATTATACTTTATTAAAGCGATAATATGACATATATAATATGGTTAGTGCGGATAATGTTTTAGAGGAGGCCGTTCTGCAACTTACCTTTGTTCTCTTAAATATCGAAGCTTTAAACTTATCCACCAGTATTTCAACTATGTTACTGTATCCTTTCTCGGCTGCAATATGAAGAGGAGTTCGATCATTGAAATCAGAAATGTTAGCATTAGCGTTGAACTGATGAAGAATCTTGATGATGTGCTCATCTCCTGTTTCACAGGCAATGTGAAGAGCTGTAAGACCTTCATCCTAATCAAGTATTGGGGAAAAATAAATATATATCATTGTTTTGTGTGTATGCATATATATACACGCAATACACACACATGAAATTATTAGGTCAGAAATATTGTAAGACTCGTGCCTGGGAATAATGATTAACACAGGACTGATAATTTAATGGACGATAGAATAAGCATAAAATTACTTTCTATGGCGTTTTAAAATTTATTAAGGTTTATTACCGGAAGAAAATACAAACTATACAGTATTTATTGCTTCCGTTCAAATGGCCACCTTTATTAAGTCGATAAACAAAATTATTCATAGAGTTATTAAGTAATTAATGTGTTCTGGTATTACCTGTTCTATTTGCATGTTTCTGTTATAATAAATTTGAAGGCTGGGTATTCTAAACACGATTTTTCAAGGAGTCATAGAGCCAAAAGACACTGATTTAAATTGAGCTTTGCGGAGGCTATTTCAATATAAAAATTCCAGCTAGTGAGAGGCTACAATTATATATCGATGTCCCTTGGTGCATTATTTTTCTCAGATATGGTTTTGTGAAGGATACTTGGTTCATCTAATTCAAGCAGAACGATGCCTGGCAATCCTACCTCGTAATTTCGCAGTTACTGTATTTGTTTAAAGTATTCCATTAACTTCTTTCTCACAGAAATATTGATCAGGCAACGTTGCGAAGCAAAGCTACACGACACAGTAACTTTCTTTTTTTTTATCATAGGTGAATTTCAGTGTGAGCACGTGGATTTTCTTATTTAAATTTACACAATTGTGGCTGTTGACAGTGTCTACCATAAAGGTAAAATCACCCTCATCTGTCCATATCACATTAGCTTGCCAGGCTGTTTTCATTTAATCTTAATAAATAATGTTAACTAAATCCATCATTCGGAGTTATTTATTACCTCTGATTAACCGTAGCCTCTGATTAATGGCTACGGTTGGTTAAGGGCTTTTGGAATTACAGCTAACCTCTTGATTAATTCACAACCATCATTTTTATTGTCTCTGTTACGTATAATCTGAAATAATCACACAATAAAAGAGCTAGCTTTTTTAGATATCGACCTGGATGTTTTAGCTATATTGTCTATAGCCACGGCTAAAGATAAAGACATCTCTGCATGCACCTAGCGTAGTCAGAACAGACCAAAGACGCAGAGGAATTTTAGGCAACATTTTCCTGTAACAAAGTACCTCTTATAGTCTGGAAAATACGGTTATTTTCTTATGAAACCCTGCATTTATTTATTTACTCTATTTGAAGTATACAATAATCATTAATCATTAATCATTTAGAATTTTTTTGTCTCCAAATTAAATCTCAAAAATCAGCTGATGTTTTTTTTTTTAAATGTCCAACCCCTTGACTATTTCACCTGCTGTCCACAGTAAATTATTGTTTTGGTATCTTCACATTTGAGACCTTGGTGTTATATTTGATTCTAAGCTTCTTTTTAACATCCAGATTTATAATGTTAAATATATATCCTAAAAAGGTATTCTTAGTTACAGTTTAATTGTTTTCTCTTCTCCACCATTAAAAATATATCAACTCTCATTTGATATCTTCAGTGCTCTAATTCTCTTTTGATCTCTTCAGTGCTCTAATTCTCTTTTGATCTCTTCAATTCATTATGCCCTAGAAGAGAGCATCTGACCGGATTTCTAACTTTAAAGCCTTTTTCTCCAGCCGAATACAGAATATTGCTTTGGGCCAATGAAAAACGTGTTCTCTAATTTTCTGTTTGCAGTTCTCAAATATACAAAAATTTAGTTGGGTTCCTCATAATTCCCGCTTCAAATTAAATTCCTTGCTTTTTTTTGTTGATCTTATGTTTTAGATCTGGAATAAAGTTGAAATTCATGTTTCCCTAGGCAAAATTCCTCCCAAAAAAATTCAGACACAGCATGGGTTTGTTAAGGGAAAGTCTTGTCTGACAAATTTGATTGGTTATTATGACGTGGTTACAAAGCAACTAGATGCAAAAAATATTTTGATATCATATACTTGGATTTCAGGAAAGCTTTTGACACTGTTGCGCATGGAAGACTACTGTACAAATTGGAGCGAAATGGTATTAAGGGTAAATTGCTACAATGGATAAAAGGGTGGTTGAGTGGGAGAAGGCAGAGGGTGGTAATCAATGGGTGCTGCTCTTCGTGGACTAATGTTATTAGTGGAGTCCCTCAGGGTTCGGTGTTGGGTCTACTGTTGTTTTGTATATTTATCAATGATATTGATGAAGGTATATCAGGCTTAGTGTCGAAGTTTGCAAATGATACAAAGGTTGGCAGGGTTGTTAATGGCAGTGTGCTACTGCAAAAGGATCTAGAAAATTTGGGCAGATGGGCTTAGAAGTGGCAACTGAAGTTTAACCTTGACAAATGCAAAGTACTGCATATGGGAAGTAGTAACCCCAGAGTAACGTATCAACTGTGTGGTACTACACTTAGGGTGGTAGAAAATGAAAAAGACCTGGGAGTAATTGTGCAGTCAGATATGAAGTTTTCTGAGCAATGCAGACAGGCTGCCATGGCAGGTCATGGGGTTTTGTCAATGATATATAGGAATTTTGCTAGTAGGGAAAATGAGGTGATTGTCCCTCTGTATAAGGCAATGGTCAGGCCACGCCTTGAATACTGCGTACAGGTCTGGAGGCCTCATTTTAGGAAGGATGTAGATTTGCTTGAGCGTGTACAGAGAAGAGCAACAAGATTGGTGAGGGAATGAAGGGATCCTCTTACAAAGAGAGGCTTAAGTTCTGCAAATTGCAGCGGTTGGAGACTTGGCACCTGCGTGATGATCTGATTGAGGTGTATAAGGCCTTGAATGGGTTGGGCTGAATTCTTCCACTTGTTCAGATTACGAACCTAAGGGGGCTTAAATTCAAATTAAGGAAAGACAGGTGTAGAATAGATGTGTGGAAATTTGCCTTTAGCCAGCGGGTGGTTAATTGCTGGAACAAACTTCCATCTGTCGCCGTGGAAGTTGATAGGTTAAATAAATTTAAGGAGGAACTGGACAAACATTTTAAGCGATTTGTTTTGTAAATATATATATATTTTTTGGCTGATGCTGCATAAGCTCATACACTTGCTTTCTTGCATCGCATGCCACTACTACTACTGATGCCTAAGCAAAACAGACTTGTCTCGCCAGATGGATTGTTTCATTCTTTCTGTTGTTTTTATGTTACTTATTACATATTCTTGATCTTTTTAGCTGTTTCATGACAAAAAGTATAAAAGTCAAGTCATGTAAACTTAAGCATTCACTGATTTAATTGGTGATCTAATAACTTAATTTATGCTTAATTTTCTTTAACATGTGGATATATCCGTTGTAATTTGTCACTGTCCTTTCAACTACTATAAATTTTTTTATTTATATATTTTTGTGTTTTTTTCTTCTCTTAATATGTTTAGGTAAAAAGTTTATAGCATTATTCTTAACTGCCCTGTATTTTTTCTTTGTAATGCCTTAAAGCCGTACCTTCTAAGTTTTCATGATCTATGTAAGCCTTGTGACCTCGGCTTTACAGGCAGATTCGCATGGGAGCATGTGTAATTTTCTTCTTGAGAATCAATATACGGATATTTATTTATTAAAACATGCAGCTAGAAAAAACAAACAAATGAGTGATAACAAATTTAACATTACTAATTTTATAATCGAAATTACATTGGAACACAAGGAACTCATTGTGCTGAATGAGACATGAATGGAACACATTTTATTGCAGTGGAAGTGGTCCATAGAAAGCCTAACAGAAATGGCAAATGAATTGAACAGATACTTCTTATTATCGATATTTACAGTCAAAAGCAAGCTCGAAACCCTGGGGAATGTTAAGGTATCAGAGTGCCGTAAAATAAGTTATATAATGATCTCAAAGAAACATTTGTTATAAAAGCTACTTGAGATTAAAGGATTTTTTGTTGTTTGTTGTTCTTTTGTTTTTAAGAGCATTAGCAACTAAGGCCATATTGCTCCGGGAATATGCGGTGGTCATTCCCTGACCTTTCCGCATCCTCCGTATTTTGTGGTAACGGGCTCGAACCCCGGTCTAATCAAGAAGCGTGTGCTACGGACTGTTTCTCCTTCCCACCTAGCTACGGAGGCGCCAGAGATTAAAGGAAGGAAAGTCTCCAGGGGAAGATGGTATATATATAGTATTCAGTTTCAGTTAAATAGACTACATGTGAGTATATCAGACTATTGTTTGTTAATGAAAACGTCATTGAACTCCGGGAAGATCCCTTGATCTGGAGCAGTTCTGTTTCCCTAATCTATAAACTTAGTACCAAAGAGGAGATAGGTAACTATAGGCCAGCGAGGTTGATTCTATGGTAAGGAGGATCAAGTATATGGTTAAGTATGCCATTCAGGATCATCTAAATAAGAATGGTATCTTGAATAGATCCCAGCATGGATTCGTTAAGATGAGGTCATGCTTGACCAGTCTGGTAAATTACTATGATGTAGTCGTTAAGCAGTTGGATGCAGGTAACAATTTTGACATTATATATCTAGACCTTAGAAAAGACTTTTGATGCGGTCCGCGGTTCCTCATGGAAAGCTCTTATATAAACAGAAAGAAGTTTTAGTTACAATACGATCCACGCTGGATTGCATGCTGGCTAAAAGACAGTATATAGAGGGTTCCCATATGTTGGGATCTTCCTATTTCTAATTTTGAAAATTGATATTAACATGGGTATACAAGATAAGCTGTAAAAGTTTGCTGATGATTTGAAGGTGGGAATGGTGAGAAATTCGATGCAGGCCATGTTGCTTCCAAACGACTTGGGTCGGTTTCATATATGGTCCAAAAAATTTGTGGAAGAGAAATCCTGGAGTCACCTATAAACTATGGGGACAGGAACTAAAAGTGGTTCAAGATGAAAAAGATTTAGTCGTTGTGATTTCATCTGACATGAAATTTTCCATGCAATATAAACAGACTGCTAGGAAGGCATGGTGTTCCTGTTTATGGTTTACAGCACTTTGCTAGTTAAGGACGGCATTAGCTCTCTTTACGAAGCGGTGGTTATACCGCATTTGGAATATTGTAATCAGTTATGGACACGGCACCCAAAATTTACACAGAATTTCTGGAGAGGATTAAGAGGACTACCATATTGGTGACGAGTGGAAAGCGATGCACAGATAAAGACCAGTTTAGAAGGTGTGAACTGCAATGACAACGACACATGTAAGGGGAGATCTAATTGAGGTGTTTAGGACACTGAAGAAATTGTGTAAATTGAATGAGGAAGGTTTGTTCTCTCTCTCTCTCTCTCTCTCGTTGATAAGACGCCAACCAGAGGACACAAATATAAAATCTTAGGGAATAACAGAAGTTTGAATCTTATAAAAATCACATATGGGCAGCGGGTTGTCGAACATTGGAATAAGTTTCCACACACCGTGGTTGGAGCAGTTAATCTGATAGCCAGTGGTATTATCCAGTGTCAGCAAAACCTTGTTATCGTATCTCTTTTTCTTCTGGCAACGTTCTTCCAACGTAATCTTTCATGTAATCATAGCGTATGCAACCTGTCACCCATTCGTTTCTTTTGATTGACTGAATAGCCGACCGGGCTAGCCGGGTAGGTAAAGTGCCTGTCTAGCAACTCAAAGGTCGCGGGTTCGAATCCCGCCTCGGGTTTGGATCAAAGTACTGTAAAAACCTTGGGTCGTGCATTATGGCCACAGAAGCCGATGCGTCAACAACTACCAAAAAAGAAAAAAAAAATTTTTTTTTTTTTTTTGATTGACTTAATAATACACTGGAAGTGACCTTTGGAATGAATGAATGAACCACTATTGAAACAAGGTTTAAGCTTAAAATCGCCTTTTTTCATTTTTCCCAAACACGCTTGTTAACCTGTCTTTAGAAACTTTGGATCGTGGCGACCCTTTTTTCATTAAGGCAAATGTATGTGCGGTCAGGTAGTTTTTCGAGTTGAAACCTGTCTTATCAAAATTACAATCCTTTTGAGTCCAGTACTTTTCCCTTGCCTCCTCTGCAATTTCTTTGTATCTCCCTACAAATCGTTAAGAGTTATGAAAACAGGACATCGGGATACGGTGCGTGCGTGCGTGTAGTGCGCCGCCTACGAAATTCAACCAGTCTTCACCTTCTTTAAAACAAGATATCTTTCGTTATATTCGAAAGTAGTATTAAATAGAAACCTTCATTATAGCAAAAATTCGTTAAATGAACGGTCGATAAGCGAGAGATGACTGTGTATAGATAGCTTATTGATATAAGGCAATTATTATATAAAAAAGTAATAATTTCCAGATTTCTGTTTCTCATTTTAATGAAATTTGGGTTGACTAGAAAAGTCTTTCTTTCTAAAAGGGCTAATGATAAAATTTAATGAAAATCTATCCTCCGGTGGTCTAATTTTTACATGCAAACGGATGGGTTGACGCGCATAGTGAAGAGAATAAGCGTTTTACGCATATGCAAACGCTCCTGAAAAGGGGGAGGATGGAGTGGGCAAGACATTATCTTATGAGCGTTGTGGAAAGTATTGCAAACATGTTATCGAGAATATATAAAACAAGTAATATAAAAAAAAAAAAATTAAAGTCAATTCCTACTTAGGTCAACAAAGAAAAATTTTATTTTAGTTACTTTTTATTAAATAATTACAATTAATATAAATATGTATATACATATGACAGAATCACAATATTAAGTGGCAAAATAGAAAACGAATTTCCTTGAAATTTTCCATTTTCCTTTTTATATATGGTGTTGGACTATTATTTTGATTCACATGTTTCATTTCCCATTTTGTTCCCTCCTTGACTCAGACTAGAACCCAGAATGAAAAAAGAATCTGAAAAAGAAATTTTTTTCCAGCGATCTACACGCTTTGCTACTGACGGTATTTATTCCTAAATTTATATCCTGCTAAATATCTTATATAAGAGAAATTTTTTTCTCCCATATAAAGCTAAAATGAATTAATTAAATTAAATTAATGAATTAATATTTGAAAAAACTGTATTAACATCAAGTGTCATCCACTACAAGTTTAAAAAAATTTATTTGAACTTGAGTGGATGAATAAAAAGTATTTTATTAACGATTGAAAATTTGAACAAGATATATAAATATATATAGGGAGAGTGTGAACTAATAGTAGGAATTGAACAAGTTAGGAAATGTACGCAGTGCGTTAAATTTCAGGCGCGTTCGATTTTTTAAAATTAAATTCTTTGTTTCGCTGTATAAGGGAAAAATAAATATAATTATCTTCTTATAAATTAATTACTAATATTATAATTTTATAGAACGGTTAATAAAACTCTATAGTTTTACGTTTTCTAAACTTCGCTGTTCAGCTTAATTAAAGCTCGTATAGTATTTATTATTCTCCCATATACCGGGTGGTTATAAAATGTTTCCCTGTTCAGGAGAACCTAGTTTCAAAAGGGTTAGAGATAGCGCTGTTAAAATCGGTGGGTATGTCATTTAGGGTATGGGGAAGCGATTTGTAGAAGAAGAAAAAAAAGTTGAAATTTCCGCCACCAGGGGAGAAATTGGCACTGTAAACATGGGATGGAATACTTAACTTAGGATAGATTTTAATATCAGAAATCTTCAGATATTGTTCTACGTGCTTTCCTTCACTTGAGATGACATTCTGAAAACGGAGGACTGCGTGCGACATAGTTTCGCGTAGCATCTCACTAGGGATGTCGGCTACAGGCTGCTTAATGCTTGCTTTCAAATCGACAAGCATCTGTTATGCCGCCACGGTAAACTCTATCTTTGAGGTATCCCCATAGCCAGAAATCACATGGATTGAGATCTGTGATCAGGCTGAACATAACTGCGAAAAGTCTCTAGAAATGATGCGATCATTTCCGAACGTTGAACGGTACAGTTCCTTCATTTGTCGACCAACGTGGGGAGTGGCACCATCTTGCATGAACACTATGGTCTTCAAGCATTGCCTTTCTTGCAGAACTGGAATAATGTGATCTCTTAGAAGAGCGCAGTGCCGTGCACTAGTTACTTTACGGGGCCATAAGATGTAGGCTCTTCAACGAAAAAGGGTCCGATTATAAATTCTTCTGTGAATCCACACCATACTTTAACGTATGGACTTTGTAGTGGTCTTTAATGCACAGCAGATGGTATATATTCTCTCTCTCTCTCTCTCTCTCTCTCTCTCTTCTCAAGATGGACGAAAGTTCTCATATTCGGCAGTTTTGTGCATTTACAGTCCCATGAAGAGTGAAATGTGCTTCATCAGACCACAAGATCATTCAAGCCCATGTATCGTCAAGTTCCATATTAGCCAGAAATCGTAGAGCAAAGTCTATTCTTTGTTGCTGATCACAAGACTTTAGTCCTTGCACTACGTGAATCTTGTATGGGAACCAGCGTAAAATTATTCGAAGCACTTTACGTACAGGTAGACCAAGTCTCTACGTACAAGTCTCTTGACACACCTCTCGCAGGACTACTGACTGGTATTGTTTCGCATTCCGATCATTTCAACCGCCGCTTCATTCACTACCTCCGTTCCGATACTTGTTCATCCCCTGACTGGAATTACTCAAAACTCCCCGATCAGTCGCTTCAAATTTCTTTATTAGTTTTCGAACCCCACTGATGTCAAAGGTCCTTTAAGTTTCCGATATTCACGTAGTCCTGCATTAGCGTTACTGTTATTCTTGTAGAACAGTTTTACTAAAAGCGCACGTTCCTTTTTTGTAAGAGCCATAATGATTATTTACGGTGGCGTTGGCCTTTCTGCTTTTATCTAACAGGATGTGATTTGCGTAAGCAGCTTTTCTTTAAGTAAATGACAACTTTTACATATGGTGGCGGAAATTCGAACAATTTTTTTCCCTTTTACAAATCGCTTCCCCATACCCTAAATGACATACTCACTGATTTTTGCAGCGCTAACTCTAACCGTTTTGACACTAGACTCTCCTGAATAGGGAAACTTATTTTATAACCACCCGGTATATATAATTTTTTTGAGTTTTTCTCTCTCTTCTAAAGATTTGCAGGTTTGATTTTAATGAAATTTGGGCTGTCTCGACAGATCGTTCTAAAAGAACTAAATATAAAATTTCATGAAAATCCATATATTAGGAGTCGAATTGTTACATGCGGACGGAAGAACGGACATGGTAAAGATAATAGACGCGTATGTGCGCTCGCGAATATAATATAATATATTGCTGGTAATTAAGTCGAAGATTCTGTTAATGATACCTGAATAAGCTGGATAGAGATATACAGCTTATAAATAAGTGATCTCACAACTCTGTAGTAGTTTAAAGCAATAGGAGGGAATGCAGTAGTATTGAAATCGTTTTGATTCAAAAGCTGAATAAATAAAAAAAAAAAAAAAAAACTAACGCACAGGTTGCAACACATAAAATTCAGAAACATGGATTACCAATTCAAAAAGTAAGTACATAATGTGAAGCGACCTCAGTGTTTTTATCAATTGACTTTCTCCGAGTACTTCAAAAGTTTGGGTGCCTGACCTTCTCATCGCTGTGAGAATTAATAGTAGAATAACTAATCTTTCCACAACGTATCCTAATTAAGCTTCCTTGAAAATTAGCATAGATGCTACATAATTTTAATTAGCTATGAATAATATGGCCAGCTGGAGTTTTTGACATATCTTCTCTAGGGCACAGACAACGTGTAGAGACTCCAAACAAGGACAACCTCAACTAGAGCAGTAACAGGCCACAGGCCTCATTACTAGAAACAACAGCACAGGCAGAAACCAATTATCTCTGTCCTACCAGTTGTCGAATGTGATTTTCAACCTCTGAATTATTCATCACTGAAAGACACTACATTCTTGTTGCGGTTGTTGAGACATGGGCCTACGAGGATATACGTATATGTTTTGCAGAGTTCCTTCCTTCAGTGTACTCCGCGCTTCCTAAGGATAGGCTTTCTAGGGATTGGAGAGTGATACTTACTTTATATATAAAATTTTTGTGAATGCCGACTAAACATAAAAACAGTAAAATAAAGTATATAATAAAGCTACAAATTAAGAAGGCAATAAAAACTAAACTGAATGAAGAACTGATAAAATGTAAACCCCTGGCTTGTAGCCGTGAAGGGCGTTGTGTACTGCAATGTGCCTTCTATATACAATAAAGAGTTCTAAATTGCTACGAGGAGCTTTCGAAGCAAAGTGCATCAGCTAACTGTACCAATATGTAAACCAAGATCATCATATGTTTATGTAGTGACGACTACCAGACGACAGCGATGTTCAAAGAAAGGAAAGAAGAGATGGGAAGGGATGGCAAGTCACTAAGGATAATTTGGCGTCGTAGAACGATATGTATAATAATTATTATTGCTTTTTCGAATGCAATGTTACTACATACTTTAGCTTGCAGCGTATTTATCCTTTTTGCTTGTAACATACTCCGTATCCTTCGCTCGCTTGGTTACAGGCGACTCCGCTCCTGCCTCCAAGCAGCGTGACTGAAAAACCTGGGTGGAAAGAGTTTCACTTTCCACACAGGTTTTCACCGTTAAAGGAGCAAAATTATGAGTAATAAAACATTACTTCCTCTGGGTCCATCTAACCGATCTGAAAGATACCGGAGAAACCACTTCTGCCAAAATGACAGACTGAAGCTGGTTCATCAATAACACCACTGTACCTTGTTTTACATTCAACAGGGGAGTAAATAGTTGACAAGTTGTTATTCTTATTCATCTAAAAGAGTGTTGAAAGGGGTGACAGGACTCCGAAAATTAGTGAGGCGCTTGCGTCTATAGAATATTCTGATTCTAGCTCTAAGCATTTGCCACAGGTCTTAAACAAAAGCAACAAACTTTAGAGAAATAATGATTGTTGTCACTCCGCACAAAAAATTCTGAATACATCACCCTGTTTAATATTCAACTTGAGACCTTCTTTATGTTCCACGCTCAGAGAGCAAGGAGTAACCGTATTTAAATGTATATACGTACGGATAGAACACTGATATCTATTGGGACTTATATCGTACCTTACGGAATTCGGAATATTTGATCTTACTGGACAATTAAGGTAACCTTGTTTGACTAATGCGGGAGGCCGTAGCGAGTTAAACCAGATTACATTAATTGCCCAGTACGAACAATATATTCCGTATGCCATTAAGGTTTTATAACAGACGTCAATTCTCGTTTTCACTTCTAGAATGAAATTGTTGAGGAAATTAAACTGACTAAATATTGTTAATTAGAAATTGCATATAAATATTTATATGCAAAAATTAAATTTTTAATTGCATATAGACATTAATGGGTTCAGTCCATTTTTCTAAGTTTTCCCTGTTATTTTTACAAATGTCAAATGACTCGTTCCTTAAATGATTCCATTTCTTCACCCTGAATATTGTGATCAGTTAACATTTTGCAAGTTTTTTCTTTTCTTTTTTTTTTTTTTTTTTTTATTATTTGGTCACTTGCTTTGCAAGAAGGAAGAAAATAATTTTCTTAAGTACAGTACTTAATTTTACATACTGATCGTTTGATGCACTTACCTCTTTCTTTATCATTAAAATTTCGGAACATTGAATTTTTAAATAAATAAATAAATATTCATTTATTGCAAATACAGCAAGCCCATCACAGCACATGGCTAGGAGCAGGTAAAAATACAAAGGGAATGACATAAAATAATCGAGAATATGTACACAGCAGATTTTATATAGATATTAACAATGGCTAGGTATTTTAGTTATGAATTTAAAAAAAATTGCAGAACAAGATATTTGGCTTTCAGTTGCAATTACTGGGTTGGATTATTTTTCTTCATTTTATCGGAGATCTGACTCCTGTAGGCTTCAGAGTTGATTAACCTGTTGCAATCAATGTTGTGATGATTTATGAGGTGAAGAGATGCATTGGGGAACATTCTGTCCATTTGTTTGAGCCTGGAGAGGTTGGATTTGAATTGCTGGTTTCTTGAATTTTCCCTGTTGGGGACAGCTATTATATTGGCTAAGTTTGGTGAATTGCATGCAGAGGTGATTAACTTTGCAAGAAGAATGATTCCAGACTCGTTGATCATCTGTTGCAGAGGCTTTGTTTTTAGGTTTTTATAAAGCTGTTGCCTGGATATTGTATGGGGAAAACGAAGCTCACTATTGAGCCATCTAAGAATCCAATATTCTAGGGCAAGGAATTTCTTGACGGTTACTTGAGGAGCACCAGACCAGATTTCGGAAGCATAGGACAGAATGGGAAAGATGCATCTTTGAACATGCTTAATGACTATTTTTCTGGTTTTGAATCGCTGCTGTTTCTTGTTTGAGTAACCATTTTGCTTTTTGAATTTTTTGAGCAACGTATAAATAGTGGGCATTAAAGGAGAGATTTTTATCAAAAACAACTCCAAGTTCTTTGTGAGCGTAAACATTTGGGATTGGGACATCTGCAATTTTTATTTCTATGTGGTTGGGTTGTTTCTGAAGGGAATAAGTAATTTGAGCAGATTTGCTTGCATTTATATTCAGATTGAGATCTTTCAGGTACTCGATGATTTTACAAATCTGTGAATTCGCATCATTGATAACTTTGCGAATATCATCACTGGTTTTGGAGATTATAAATAACTTTAAATCATCGGCGTATGTCAGTAGATTTGGATTTTCTTGTAGAAGTGGTTGAATAGATGCTGAAAATATAGTACTGGAGAGAACGGCTCCTTGGGGAATGCCTGTTGAGGTTGTGACGAGAATATTGTCAGTACTAGTGGGGAAGAGAAGAAGTCTGCGATTTAGGCTGTATTGAAGATAGGAAATAATCAACGAGAAAGTGATTTTTTAGTATTTGAAAAGCTTTTTTGAGATCTATGTTGTCGAAAGCACCTTTGATGTCAAAATAAAATACATCGCATTGTGCCTTATCTTGAAACGCAGTTTGGATGCGTACAATGGTGTCAGCTAGGCTTGTTGTTGTTGTGGAGCGCCCTCTAGGACCAAAATGCATATTGACAGGCGCATTAGCGAAGATTGCATGTTGAAGATATGGGAGCATAATTTTTTCAATAATTTTAGTAATTATTGATGAAACAGCAATTGGTCGATGGCCGGGTTGGTTATTTCTGCAAGCTTTTTTTAGGAATCAGCGTAATCCTGAAAGTTTTCCACTGTCTTGGAAGGAATGGCTGGCAGATGCACCTGGAAATTATATGCACTAACGAATCAATAATGTATACGCTGGACAATCTAATAATAAAACCAGGGATGCCGTCAGGACCTTCACTACTATCAGGGCGTATTTGGTTAACTGCACGCTGAACTGTATTCCTGTTCACAAGTTAGTTAATTAGCAGCGCTTGATCCGGAGACACATCATGTTGCACTTTGTCTGCTTGTTCATAGGAATTAAATGCTATAAAACTGTTTTGTATACCTTCAGTGAAAATGTCAGATCTGCTTGTTTCCATATTGCATCTTATCCATTCAGAGGCGCCTCTGTAGCCAGGTGGGAAGGAGCAGCAGTGCGTAGCACACGCTTCTTGATTAGACCCGGGTTCGAGCCTATCACCACCAAATACGGAGGATGCGGAAAGGTCAGGGAATGACCACCGCATTTCCCGGAGCAATATGGCCTTAGTTGCTAATGCTCCTAAAAACCAAATAACAAACAAACAATCCATTCAGAAACTAGATCGTGCTGTAAGGTAGCTGTTGTTTTGGTAGAAAGTGCTCTTTTATTGTGCTTTAGCGTGGACATAACATAATTTTTGTATGACTGAATTTTTTTGAGTTGAAACAATGCTCTGCTCTTTTTATATTTTATGTGTGCTGATGAAGTGCCGTATTTCTTTCACTGTCTGTGGTATTTTTGCTTACTTTTAAAGTAAGGTTTCAGGTGGGATTTGAACCAAGGTTTGGAGTGAGAAGATATTCTAACAAGTTTGGATGCCGACTCTGTTTTCAGTTGATTCAGCCATTTTATAAGACGAAAGGTGGCGTCCTGTGTAGGAATATTTTTGAGAGAATCCCATGGATAGTATTTTAAGAGCTGCAAAAACTTTTCTTTCTGGAGGAATTTAATTGATGATATTCTTTTAGTGATTTCCAGAGGGGTGCGAGGATTCCCACAGCAAATTGTTGCTTGCAGTTCTATACTTTTGTGGTCAGATTTAAATGTAATGTTCGTACTAAGTTTTTAATGCAGTGGAAAGTTAGAGTATACAAGATCAAGCGCTTGATTACCTCTTGTAACAGGGACGTTGATTTTTTTAGCTCCTAGAACTAAAAATGAGTCGGACAGCAGTTTCATTTGTAGATTATATTTGTGCAGGGGAAGGTTAAAGTCGCCCATTTAATGATGATATTAGTTTGAGGCTTAAGAACAGTAGTGATCCAGGTTATTATTTCATTAATGATGTCATCAGTAGGTCCAAGCGGAATATAAATATTATAAATTTGAAGCAGAGAATCCTTAACTTGGATTAGTAGGGAACTTCCTTCAAAGTCGAAAGTATTAGAGTTTTATGTGTTCAAAACTTTAAAATTGGATTTTGCAATTATTGCTATCCCACCACCTCTACGATTAATTCCTGATGTCATGAATTGGCGTGTAGCTGAGATTCTTCGGCAGTAAGAAATAATCTTGTAAAGATTCCTGTACTGTATTTGCTTACTAAATATTCCAAGCACATTATACATAACATGGCATCATTTAATGATGATTCAAGAAGATTTACAATAAATCTCGGGCGTCATTTGCTTTTGGAAATAAAAAATGCCACCAATAGTTGATCGATTGCTTGGTATGAACCTAACCGGTGAGTTCTTGAAACTATCAATAGCTTGTTATATGTTACTTCTTTAAAAGAACAAATTACTCTCAATTGTTCGGTGCTTGATTTCCAAAGTACAATATTTTCCCATAATTACTTCACATCACAAGGCAGCTTCTCAGATGTCTTCTGTATTGCATTATGCAGAGAATGCGAACGTCTTTTATGAAATCTACCGAACGTATTTGGTAAATTACTTCCCACAATTAGAGATCACTATGGGGATGTTGCCAGTTGCATTTTTCAGGACGACTCTGCTCCATTTCATAGAGCTATAACTGTAAATACTACTTATAAAATTAAATAAAATAAATCTTTATTGTGAAGTACAGAATCACAACACAATATCCCGTCACGGCGACGAGCGCAGCGAATTAGCAAAAATTTTAAATTTATGAAACGTCGCACTCATGCTTAAGTAAATGCAATTTATTTTGCTGGCCTGGGAACAGCCCACACCTTAATCCAGTTGAAATGTGTTGGAACAAAATGGGTGTTTTAGTAATGCAAAAGAAACCAAAAACATTGAGAGCTGCAAGAGACATTAACTCGTGTTTGGTACTATGAGATTCCCAGGAATACATTGAGAATTATCCAGTCGATTCCATGACAATGTGCAGTAGTCATTACAAGCAAGGGTTGGGCCAACGAAATATTAGTGAGCAGTTTGTTGTTTTTTAGTTATATAGTTCACTGTCGTCCTAGTATGACTTTAATGTAATGTAATGATTTTATGAAAAAATCACTTCTTTCATAGAACTTTTGTTATTATAAGGACTATAAATAATATGCTGTTATTTTGAAAAACAAAAAAAGTGCTTATTTCATTGTACATTTATTCGTAAGGCATAAAAGTATTATTATTATTTTTTTTTTTTGAGCACCACTGTATATAAGTCGTGAACAGAACACCATGTGCCTTCCTAGCCGCTTATTTATACTGCATGGAAAATTTAATATCAAGTTGAATCATAACGCGTAAGCCTTTTTCTTATTTTGAACGACGACTTTTAGCTTTTGTCCCCGTAGCTTATACGTGACTCCATGATTTCTGTTCCTTAAATGTTATAACCCAACATTTTGAAGAAATAAACTTTAGTTGTCATTTTTCGGATCATATATGCAATCGATATTTTTGTAAATCCATGTGAACAACCATTCCTGTCCTCAAATCATTTTCAAACTTTGACAGCTTCCCTTGGATATCTTTATAAATATCATGTATGGAGATTAGAAATAGGAGGGCACTCATAATCAAACCCTGAGGGACTCCACTTCTTATACTGGTTCACTCTGAAGCCTGACCATATATGAAAACCCCTCTCTCTTTTCCAGCTTTCCATCGTATGATCTTACCAGTAATTCTAACTTCTAGTTTATATAACAGCCTCCCATGATGGACGGTATCAAAAGCTTTGTTAGTCTAGGTATATGTCAAAATTGTTACCTGTTAACTCAATACAAGCTTAATATTAATATTCGCATAATATATTAACTCAGTGCAGTGACAATAATAATAATAAGCTTGTTTCTTTTATGAGAGAAATGTTAACCCTTTCTGGAACTATAGCTATGACACGAGTACATAAAGAATCCCTCTAAGGTTATTTTTCAGTTGTCAGGTTGTTTTAGTCATAAATTTTGATCACTGTGCGGTTGTGAATTGGTTCACGTGATATACGCGTAAAAGTCCCCTTTAACTTTACATATATCCCATATGCAGAAAAGTCGAGACCCACTGAACAGAATGCGTTTAGACATAAATATCTTTATTTAGAATTAATTACATTTTTTTTGCAATCAACAATATGCATGATTCGTTATTCTTACCTGAAAAATAAATGTATTCTATCTTTCACCTCTCTCAGTTTAATTTTTTTCCATACAAATGACATAATTTTACATGTTTTCCTCTGCGAATATATCTGTTATGAATTATTGCTACAGTAATAAAGGAATAGTATTTTTACTTTTACATTAATGCGAGTAATTTTAAGTTGCTTCTTTATTTTTACGTTAAACAAATATCCAGATCTTGCCCTATTGAGATCTTCCGATCTACAAATATTAGTCTTACTATTACTCGTATTATTTGAAGGATTCTATGTAAAGTCTAATGTGCCTTGAATTTGACTATACGGTATTATAAAATGATTTTAACTTTACCTTTCTTATTTATTTCAAGATGGTACTCTTATTTAAAACCGAACACATTTAAAACCTCACAATTTCGTGATGCTCTTTCAGCCAGATCTAACGCTTTAAAACACCCCCCCCCTTTTATTTTATTTTATTTTTTTCTAATGACATTACAAAACGTCGAGGAACTTAGTCGCTCTGAATATGCCCTCGCATGTAGCACAGTGGGGGGGAAAAAAAAAAGATCTGAGTACAAATTCCGTCAGTGAATGCAAGGAATTTTTATGCGCTCTTTTCACAAAATGGCTGAATTCAGGCGAGGGTTGCTTGGTATTTCCCTCACGAAAATTGGGATTTTCTTTCCAGAAAACAGGTAAATCGACCACATAACACACACAGTATATAGACATAATATGGTCTACCTCTGATGTGCCTAAAATCCTGAAACGTTTTATAGGACTTTAGGCTTTTTACTGGCCTTTTAACATGCAAAAAGTACCTGACTTGAGGATTACAGCTTAGGCCTTTTCCATCCGATGTGAGGAGGACGGTACTTATATGCACTGTGCTATCCACGAGGGCGGAACAGTTACTTTCATGGATTCATAAGATAAAGTAATCATTAAATGAAGAGTATTTATGTTGTAGTCTCATACTTACATTTTGGGCACTCACGTCTGCTCCATTGTTGAGTAAGTATCGTACAAGGTCCACGTCACCTCGCCTTGTGGCAATATGTAAGACAGTATCTCCTGTCTTCCTACGCTTGAAATACATTTGATCTTTCATACCGATGGAGAGAAGTTCCCTGCAGATGGTATGATTTCCAACTTGGGCAGCCAGAAATAAGGGAATGTTTCCTTCCTGGAAAAGAAGCGAAAAGAACGATGATATTGCATATTGGAAGATTTGGCCATTTTGATTCGCCCTGAATTTGGGCCTTATCATTGACTCATTGGTAAAAAAGAAGCTGATTTATTTTAAATAACAACCCAACCCACAAAAATACGAATAAAATCAAGTAAAGGAGTGCCACGGACATGAAATTTACAATATTCTTTATTATTCAAGTAGTATTCTTTATTCTCTGACATCAATGAATTTGTCACAAAAAATTTTGACAGTGAGCTGTCAACCATCACGTTCAAAAACACTGTATTCTGAAGTGATATTGGATATGTTGCTCTTTAATTCTTCGAGAATGCGTGCATTATTATTGTAGACTTTGTCTTTGGCGTAACCCCACAAGAGGTCTAACGGAAACAAATCTGGCGAACTTGTTGGACATATTCCTTTTGAAATTATGCGATCTCTGAACAGGAGGAACAGTGCCGCCGTATAAGTACGTGAAGTACGACTTGTTGCACTATCTTGCTGAAACCAATTGTTTTAACAATAAATAATAATGAATTCTTTATTCAAAAAAAAAAAAAAAATTCTTGTTACAGAAAACCAGAGAAATCTAACAATCTTATTTGGGATGTGAAATAAAATTACATAAATGCATACTACTTACCTATTACCACCAAAACATAGTAATTAACATACTACAGTATTGAGTCAACGCTAATACAATATAAATTCTATCTCCAGTAACAGCACAAAAATCTCTCACTAAGGTATTAATTGCAGCGACTGTTACACGCATGTTGCAGACACTTGAAAAGGGATATGCGCTTGCGGTCTTTGTAGGCTGTGTGGACAACAAATCAAAATCAATATCGGATGAATTTAGTGCCTCGATGATGCTGTTGGGAAAGTGCCCCTTGAAAGTTGAGAGCTGGAGGATTTCTGAGTGCTCTGCTTAAGGTCTTCTGGCCCCGATCTCCAGATAATGACAATGGAACTAGATCTCTGCTTCGCAACGTCTGGAGACGTTGATCTCCAGACGTTGCGGAGCAGAGATCTAGTCCCATTGTCATTATCCGTGAAGATATGCCAAGTGCTGGACAGGAGTAGCGGAGGTGAATGCAGAGCTCTGATTTGGAGGTGGTATAAGGTAGGCGAGCCCAATTGTTGACTTACTTTAGGACCTAGAATTCTAAAGTCGAAAGTTTCTTTAGGCTGTACTTGGGAACAGCATACCAAACTTCCACGGCAGGATAATAAATAAATAAATAAAACTGTCATATTATGGCCACTCGAGAACTAACTCATCTGCCTATGTGTAATATGGCCATAAATTGTGTGTCGATTTACGTGTTTTGCTGGAAGAAAAAGTCCCCCCCCCCACCAACCCGAGTTTCGTTGTTGGGGGAACCTTACTGTCCATGCCTGAAACAGATTACCTCAGCCACAGAGTGTAAAAAAGCCCATAAAAAATTCTCGCATCATTGACAAATACGGGCCTTTTCCAACCGGTGTGGGGAGGACGGTGATTGTAACTACTGTACTGTCCACGAAGACCATGCTAGAAATTATATGATATTAGGTTTACCCATGTTAACAGGTGATGTTCCACAGAGAGGAGATCTTAAGGTAAGAGCACCCAGCAGCTGACCAGATCAGCTACATATAACATATAAGAGAAGATAGACTTTTATATAAAGCGGGGGATGAAGAAGGTATTGTCTCAGTTCTCACATCGTACGGAGAGATATAGTTTTAGGAAAGGTGATGTGAGTATGAAAAATAAGTTTAGAATCAAAAAGTGCCACCATATCTCTATGGGACAGAACCGATTTAACAAGCTGTGTTCCAGAGAGAGAGAGAGGGGGGGGGGGGCAGGCGTGTGATTCATTCGAGATTGTCAACATAAGTAGAAGTGATAAAATTAAGGATTTAAAGAGAAAAAGTGCTGAACTGCAGAATTATGCTAATGCTTTTTTAATAAGAAAGGAATCATATGGCTCTAACAGAGGAGTTCCATGGTTGAAGGATTCCTGTATGAAAAAAAAAAAAAAGGAAAAGAATAAAAGAAAGAAAGAAAGAAAATTGCCATGTGAATGTTAAGATAGTTTATTTATGTGATAACTAAATCCCTATACATTAAGGTAACGTTTCGAGAACCTTGCCGGAACCCATCCTCAGAGAATGTTCCAGCAGGCTTTCCGAAACGTTACAGGATTTAGTTATTACCTAAATAAACTATCTTAACATTCACATGGTATAAGAGTAGTCTTAATGGAAAACTAGATTTCATTGAAAACCACCACGTAGGGTCGTTCTCCAAGTATATTAAAATTATCTTGTATCTCATGAAAGTTTTATAATAGGTAAAGAAACACGGATTTCCATATCATTATTGTTCAGTTCTCAGTTAGTTTTGTTGTTACTAGGGCCTCAACATGTGGTGATAGGCCATAAAGAGTACATTTTACTTGTATTACACTTTATTCTTCTTCTTCTTCTTCTTCTTAGGTCCTTAGCTGGCAGCTGGGGGAGGCGGTTGGCCACGCAACCAGTATGCTGCTGTAGGTGCCGCAGGGTTTCGGACTTGCTCTGTGATGTTCTTCCATACCTTACGATCCATGGCTTCAGTCCTGGCCTGGTTAAGGTCGAGACGTTGGCTCTTCAAGTCATCTTCCACTTGCTTGGCCCACGTTTTCCTAGGCGCGGTCCGTTGGATGCTCCATTGGGTGGGTCGTTGTCTCCAAAGGAGTGTGGATGGTATTCTGTTCGTGCCCATTCTACATACGTGGCCAAACCATCTGAGCCTTCGCTTCTGGATTTGGTCGGCAATGGTTGGTTGCTGTTGGCATCTGGCGCGGATGGTATCATTAGTGATGCGGTCGCGAAGAGAGATGCCCAAGATCTGCCGCAGGCATCGCATTTGGAATACCTCAAGTTTGTTCAAATCCGATCCGTAAAGAAGAATGGGCAGGATCAAAGTCCGGAAGAGTCGGATTTTAGTCTTTGTGGAAATGTTGGTCCTCTTCCACAGACACCATTTGAGCGAGGCGAACGCAGTGGCCGCCTGTCCAATTCTGCTGTGGATTTCCATGGTGGATGCAGCTTTCTTCTCCTGGACCAGCGACCCAAGGTATTTAAAGTCCTGCACTTGCTCGATCTGGACGCCTTCGAGATAGATGGTGGCTTGCGACCCATCTGTTGTCAGGGCCTTTGTCTTACCAGCATTGATCTTCAAACCGTATGGCCGGGCAATGCGGGCAATGTCGTAGAGGATGTCCGTGGCTTCAGCGTCGTTACCGGCAAGGATAGCACTATCATCAGCAAACATCAGGTCAGTCACATAGTGATCCTTGTCATATTGTATGCCCTGTCTGTTTCTGAATGCTTGCCTCATAATGGCGTCGACCACGATGTTGAAAAGCAACGGGGAGGCTACATCCCCTTGGCGGACTCCAGTTTGGATGGTAAATTCCTCAGATAAATCGTTCTGGATGCGCACCTGGCTGGTTAAACCGTTGTATGCACACTTTATTACAGATTGTCAAGTATTAAAATAATCGGAATGACAATATTAATTGCATTATTACGAATATATATCGTTAATAATTCATGTTGAAATCTTAAAAGCAAAGCAGTAGCTACTTCACATTCGACACGGCGAAATCAATCAAATAGGTTTATACGAGAAATCATCCTGCAGGCTTATATTGCTGCAGAGATTTCAGCTTCATCTGCCTTTACAGCATTCAGCAAAAAGTTTTTGATTTATTCGTTTTGTGTCTCTTTCTTAAGTTTTGAGCACATATGCTTTTTGATATTACCGAACTGATTAGCCTGTATTTTTTATGAATGTTTCGTACGTTCTGCATATTTCAGTTATTTTGTTGATAATAGTAGATACTGATATGGATGTCTAATTAATAAATTCGTGAATATTCCATTTTAAATACTGACATTTATATTGATAATTTCACATTTATTGAAAACTAATTAGTTCTTAAATAATCGGTTTAAGTTTCAAATTCATATTTTATGAGTATTTACCGAAAAGATAAATATTCTAGTTGGTTACTTTCCCCTCTTGGAAATTAACGCAAATTAATCATAGATGTCGCCACTACTCATAAATCTGATATGTATACGTTTTTCGTGAAACCTCAGGATGTGTTAAATTCGATACTAATATGATAAAAACTCCATTTTTTTTACGAAGCTTACTTCTTCCAAAAACGTATAATTTAATTGAATGAAGTTATTACTTAAAAGACAGATACTGTACATATATTTTAACAAATTATATGAGTGTGTGTGTGTGTGTGTGTGTGTGTGTGTGTGTGTGTGTGTGTGTGTGTGTGTGTGTGTGTGTGTGTGTGTGTGTGTACACCGCCTATGTATCATGAAATAGACAAGAAAACACACTAAAAACCGGATAGATATTTGTTTGTGTTTTTGAAACTCTTTGGTTTTCAGCTAGTGCAAAACTTGTCCCAAGAATGATGAATGGTGACGAAAAAGGTTCTCCTCGAGAACTATGCATGAAACTGAAAATAAACGCAGATATAGAACACCCAATTTCATCATTATGATGATGAAAAAGGGTGCATAGCTGTGATCCCGAAATGGAATTTCAGTCGTTCCAGTGGAATTCACCAAACTTGCTTTTACAAAGAAAAGTATGATGGATTCGGTCATTTCAGAAAAAAAATTGCTTTTTTTTTCAGCATTCAGAGTATCCTTTGTTTAGAATTGTCAGCCCTATTATAACGAGGTTCTTATTAAATTGAAGGCAAGAGATAGGAGAAAACCCCACCAACTGTATCACAGTGATGGATGGTTTGTCTACCATGACAATGCTCCTGTAACACCCCCTCCCACAACACTCTATATTGAAGAATTTTTTGCTGAAAAAAAATATCCCTATCCCGTCCTCCATATTCATCTGATCTTGTTAATGCGGTTGTTTCTTTATTTACCAAACTTTAAAAGTGAAACTGAAAGAACTGATGACCTTTGATATGTTCCGACAAAGTTTCCAGAAGTGATTAGGAACGTTGGAACACTTGCCTATAGCCAGGGTATTTATTTTGAACTGTACTGCTTATAAAAATACTCTACGTACACTAATTTTATTTTTAGACAAATAGTCTTAGAGTGTTTTGATCAGACGTCTTAGGTTTATATTTTAGGAACATTTATTTAATAGCAGCAATCTATTCTTTCCAGAAATGACTATATCATCGTTTTTGTTTCATAAGAAATACAAAGAAAAGTTGAAACTGGTTCATACTACTTTCAGTTCCTATATTAATGATGAGTTAGTTTAGCTGTGATATATGACACCATTTTCAAGTTAATCCTATATATTGTAAACTGCTCGTGGTGAGTAGATAATATAACCATACATTGGAGAGCACCATCACGACCTCTGTCGGCAAAAGGGGGAGTTCTTTCCTCATGGTTCTTTGCCACTGCTTTGGAGCCCTTCCTTGCAAAGCACCCAAACTTCCTTTCATATGCTGACGATTTCAAGATGCTCGTGACATTAGATGATCCAGCAAAAGCTGATGCAGTCGCCTTTAAAACACAGAACGTCCTGGTTGAACTTCAGGATTATCTACGATGTCTCGGACTAAAGTTGAACCCTCAGAAAGCAGCTCAGATGACCTTCACAAAAAGGAAGACAAAGAATGAAATTACACTGAAAATCAACGGGACCGTCATTGAAAAGGTAAACTCGCACACCGATTTGGGGTTGAAGTGGGATGACAGACTAACCTTCAAAGACCACCTCAAAAGGGCCAGGCAGAAAACGCTTGCTGCTCTCTGGGCAATCTCACAGGAGCTGGCGGTCTTAGGCCTCGAGAGTTGATATTGGATTACGTGCAAAGAAATTTGATCCCCGTACCACTCTATGCATCTGTGCTGCTCAACTCAAGAGATTCCTTGGAACAGAGTATTGGCTCCTGAGATGGTTAAACAAGGCGATGGGCCACCCTTTTAACATCTCGCGGATCGTACTCTATGCAAACCTCTGCCTGAAACCGAGGAACCTGCACACATTGGCTCAACTCCTTTGTGGCCGAATGGATTCACCCGACATCTGGGAAGTGACGACAAACTCTCGGACTATCCAACGGACCCTGTGCAGTGCAACACCTTGTCCACGATCTTCACTACAAAACCTGCAATATCTAGGATCAGTGTTTCCGGCTAATACGGTCGGACCATATAACTCCCTCGGAATTGATGCCTCAGCTTTCTGCAGCTCGAAGCGCTACAGACAATACACCCTGAAAGAACTTTACAAAGCAGAACTATTGACTGTACCACCTTACCACCACCTTAACAGTTTTGAAACTTCAATGTTATATCATGTCAGCATACTTGTAAATACAATATGTGTTCATATATATTTTTTAAACTTAATGTGTTTATATATTTATTATATAATTTGAATATTTGTTATGTACGCCCCTCTAGCCGAACCAGGCCGTTCCGGGGATTGCCCACCGATGTGGAAATAAAAAGATGTTAATAATAATAATAATATTTGTATTATTATTAACATCTTTTCAGTCAGTTCCTAAAAGGGTAAGAAATTCCTTCCATTCAATTATCCTCCCACTGCACTTCTACTCTTTCTAAAGTAATTGAGTAATCAATTAACCGCCGACAACTCTTAAACTTTCTAGAAACCTTCCATTTGATCAACGATCACCAGTATGAATTTTGTCAGTGTCACTAATGATATTCTAGCTTATGTTACCCATGTATGGACAAATTCATTGGAAAAGATTGGTGAAACTCAAGCAGTTGCTCTTGACATTTCAGTGTTTTGATTGTGTTTGGCATAAAGGACTTCTATATAAGCTTCTATCTTATGGTTTTTCAGTTACTTTTTGTAATTGGGTAAACTGTAGAGTGTTTTTAGGGTCTAACGGCACCAGGGGTTCCCCCATCTCCGCTTGGTATACATTGTCGTGTGTTACTGTAAAGGCGAGAGATTTAATAAAGGGTATGGATATTGTGGAGTGGAGTGTTGTGTACCGTTGTTCATATGGCCATTTAGCCGCTGGACCCCTGCTGATGCCCAGTATTGCCCACACTCGGCCCCGTGGAGGCAGACCAGGTACACCAGTATTTTAAATAAGTACTTTGACAGGTAAAATACACCTAATTTAAAATACACCTAATTTCCTGAGATTTCAGTGGCTAGGACCTATATGAAAAAAAAAAAAAAAAAAAAAAATTGCAATTTTCGGGGGTTAGTACTTTAATGAGGTTAGGTGTCCGAAAGAGTGATGCACGGCTAAGCAGTCAAATTTTAAATTTAAATTTTGATTGTGTGGGGCGTACGTTGTGGTGTTTAGAAGGAGTTGGGGGAGAGACTGAAGGCTGGGGGGAAAAGACAGAAATATGGGGGTCAATAGGGAAGACGACCCCAGGTAAGTCAGTGGGACATGCACATGTCCCACCAGAAGGAAAATATGGGGGACAGCTGGGAGGGGAGGAGACGGGGAGGCCGTCCCCTCCCCCCTGCCAGGATAGGAAAAGAAAGTGGGCCAGGCAAGGTGCCCAGTCCAGATCGCCTGTCGGGTATGTGGCAGCAGAGCTGTTATTTTTTTTTTTTAGGAGCATTAGCAGCTGAGGCCATATTGCTCCGGGGATATGCGATGGTAATTCCCTGACCTTTCCGCATCCTCCGTATTTGATAGTCACGGGCTCGAACCCTGGTCTAATCAAGAAGCGTGTACTACGCACTGCTGCTCCTGCCCACCTTGCTACCGAGGCGCCCCAGCAGAGCTGCAGTCATGATCAAAGAAATGTTCAATCCAGGTAGGTCACAGTATGGATTATGGTTTCCTCTCAGTGGAGTAGATCCCGTCCGGTGTTGTGTAATGTGGTGGTTTTCGCTCCTAAGGTGATTGCAGTCATTTCAGGTGATTTTTCTGACTTTTGCATTTGTCGTTCTTGGAATCAGGTCCCGTCCGGTGACTTGTTTTAGTTGAGCAGGGTCAGGTAGTTGTTGGCACTTGGCGTTGTGGTCACAGTTTGAGCGACCCGTTCCTGTTGGTTGTGCAAGGTTGAGTCTGTCATTTAGTCTGCATCTCGTCAGGATTTTATTCAAGCATGGGTCGTCGAGCCGTCCAGGTTTGTTCCTTCAGGTGCAGGTATGTGATATGTGCTCGGTGTGGCTTTGTCGTTTAGTTTTGTCACTGTAAAAAGCCTAAGCCAAAAGCTCAGAAGGTTCTAGTTAGTGTTCCCTATGGATTGCGTTTAGGGTTCTGCGTCTGGTGAACAGTTCTTGCGCATATATAGTCAGGGCCTTATATTCCTCCAGTGAGTCCAGTAGATGCATCTCTTGGTTCCTTGGGAGGTAAGTGATTTCCGTTATTAGCCTGCAACGGAGGTCTTCGTAGTGTGTACAGTTATGCATGATGTGAGTCCATGTTTCAGCTTCGCCGCAAACGCAGCTTGGGTCGTCCAGGATCCTAAAGGAGTTCAGTTTCGCACTGAATGTTCCATGACCTGTTAGCAGGTAGGTCGTGCAGAGGCTGGGTTTGAACCAGGTTGTGGACTCAGGGTACACCCTGTCAGTGTTGGGTAGGAACTTTTTTGTGATTCTCCCTTGGTCGTTGTGGACCAATGATCTTGCCATGCCTGCTGCAGATGTCATTGGAGTCTGTTTTTTTTCCGCTTTGGGGTTAGTTCTTGAGCCCACTGTAAAGTTGATAAAGGTGGAGGTTTGTTATGTTGTTATTTGGTTTTTAGGAGCATTAGCAACTAAGGCCACATTGCTCTGGGGATATGCGGTGGCCATTTCCTGACATTTCCGCATCCTCCGTATTTGGTGGTCTCGGGCTCGAACCTAAAGGTGGAGGGTAGTCATTTGGTAATGTGGTAGGAAATGCCACAGCGGGTGATTTCTAGATCCGGGGGCCCCCGGCTGGACCTGGAGAGCGTTTGTACTGGTGGGTGGTACGGCAGGCACGGGTGATGGTGAGTAATATTGTCCTTTGGGTGGCGTCCAAAGTTCGCCGGTTGACGGCCATTGTAGTTTTACGAAACCTATTCGGAGAGGCATAGACTATTGCTGGAAGGAATGTCGTTTTGTATTATAGAGACAGGGTGCGCTTGCTAAGCTCCCAATCCCTTCTCGTTATTCTAGACACTAATGCCGAGTACTTCCTAATTTTGGCTCTAATATAGTTCAAATGGTGTTTGAAGGAAAGGTTAGAATCCAGAATAACTCCCAGGTATTTCAGTTAGTTCCTCAACCTGACAGTTCTGTTTTCTATTTTTATTTGTGGGGGTCCCCTGAGGTCCAGGGATCCCCTAAGCAGGATTGAGGAGGTTTTTTTCCGATGATATTTTCAGTTGATGGGTTTGGGCCCAAGCTTTTAGGGTCGTCAGGGCCTGGTTTGCCTGGCCTTCCAACTGGACTCTGCTGTCCGCAGCAACCGTCAAAATAAGGTCGTCAGCAAAGGACTGGGAGGAGATGTCCCCAAGATCAAGGGCGAGGAATTCGTCAAGCACCATATTCTACAGGAGCGGCCCCAGAACTGAACTCTGGGGGCAGCACCTGCAGACAGGCCTGGTCAATCTTCCATAGGGTGCAACAACACTGATCTTCCTTTGTGCGAGGCATGATCTTATTGTTTTGAAGAGGTTCACGGTAACGGAAGTACTACTGAGTCTGGCCAAGACGCTCGGCCACCAGGTGGTGTCGAACGTCCCGGCAAAGCCAATAGAAATGACCAAAAAATACTTCCTCTGACAAGTGGCCACAGCATCCATGCGGTTTCTGAGAGCGTCAGCGGTTGATGACTGAGGTTTGAAGCCGTATTGTGTGGGCATAGCAAGGTTCGCTGCTTCGTAGTGCCTGCAGATTCTTTCGTGCAGTAGTTTCTCGAACAGCTTACTGACTACAGGCAGCAGTGCAACTGGTCGATAAAACCCTGGCGTCAGGAGATTTGGAAGGGTTTTCTAGGATCAATTTCACGTTTGCAGCCTTCCACTGTGTTGGGAAGGTACCAACCGGGAGGCACCAGTTTAAAAGAGAGAGAAGCAAGTCTGGTGTGAATTCTGCAACTTTCCTTATGTTCCCAGGTTCCAGGTTATCTGAGCCAGGGCATTTCCTCTTTTTGATAAGACCTGTAGCCAATTGTAGTTCCTTCAAGCTGAAGGCCGGTTCCTGTTGCTCTGTATCATACGCCTTGTTTCGGCGCAAATTTGCTGTTGCTCTGGTAACATCGGAGTATCTGTGTTTGGATAGATGTTGAGTATGGATTAGTCGCATGTGGTGGTGAGGGTGCCCTGTGCAATCCTTATGGTGGAGATTACTTCACCTCTTGGGAACTTGTTTGTGGTGACTCTGTACACCACTCGCCAGGGATCTGTGTGCTAATTATTATCTTGTTTTCGTCTCTTTATCACTTCCCGTCTCAGGGATTGGATGTCCTAGGTCCACTATGGTACTGATCCCTGTGTAGTGTTTTGCGTTTCGTTGTTTCACTGGTGCTAATTATTATGCTAGTGACTTTTCTTTGTGCATCATTTGGGTCAGTTCGGTGGTTCATTTTGGCCAAGTGTTGTGTCGCAGCAGGCACAAGCAGCGCTCGGAAAAGGTTCCAGTTGACATTTTTAACATTGAATCGGTTTTGCATTTCTTTTGGCACTGGTGATCTAGCAAGAGATCTGATTTGGTAACTTACCACTCTGTGGTCAGACGTAGTCCACGAGTCCTGGACTGCCTAGTCTGTTACATATCCGGCGATGTTCCCTGTTACTATGATGACATCGATAGTTGCCTTCCACAGAGTGTATCCAGTTTTCTCTCTGCGAGTAATGGTAGATGGTTCTCTGTCTTCTAACTTCTCCACGTCTTCGCCAATTTTCGGTTCCTTCTCCCACTCTTTTCTCTTGTATTTTAATGATCTTCTACTGACCCGAAATCTTATTCATAGTTTTGCTGATAACGCATTGCATTCCACCTTCCATTTTGAGAAACCTTGCCCTGCACAAACAGCTTCAACTTGTCGAATATATACTATCAATCCCTAAAGGCTGATTTCCAGGTAATTCACCATTGGGGCAAAGATAACTTAGTTGATTTGAATTCTTCTAAAACTCAGTCCTGTGTTATATCTGGCAAAAAGGATTCTTCTTCTGCTCCTACGCTTATTTTCGATGACGCTCCAATTTCTAGGCAAGATCATATATCTCTGTTCGGGATTACCCAAGATCATATATCTCTGTTCGGGATTACCCTGACTTCTAATCTTTCTTTGCATAAGCACATTACGAATATTGCTTCCTCTGCATCTAAAAACCTGGGTTTTCTCTTTCGCTCTCTGCGTTACTTTTCTTCAAAATGGCTGTTCATTCTGTTCAAATCACAAATCTGCCCTACCATGGAATATTGTTCCCACATCTGGGGCGATGCCCCCAAACCTCTGTCGGGCTTTTAGATTCCATTCAAAAGAGGAAAGTTAGGTCAATTAACGACTCATCTCTAACAGTTTCTCCCATCTCTGTTTCACAGACATTCTGTTTCTGCTGCATGCCTTTTCTACAGATACTTCCATGGGTACTGTTCCCCTGAATTGGCTTCTATAATTCCCGTGCTGTCTTTCAAAGCAGTCCGAACAAGTGCCGCAACCAGCCAACATCCGTTTACTGTCCAACTTTAAATTTACAGAGCCAACTTTTCTTCATCTTCATTTATTCACATATCTTACATTTTCTGGAACAACCTCCCTTCATATGTATTTCCCGAAAATTACTATCTAGAGAAATTCAAGTTTAATGTCAACAGGTATTTTCTTTCATGTCAACCCTCAACCCGTTCACGATACTAAGTACTCTAGGTTTTAATATCTTTCGTGCTTGGGGATCTCAAAAAAAAAAAAAAAAAAAAAAAAAAGCATACTACAGGCCGGAAAAAAAGCGTCTCCAGATTCTAAGAGAACTTGATCCACTGATATAAAAAAAAAAAGGAGAGAGAGGACCCAAAATTATAGAGAGTCTATCACATCTTCGCTGAATTTTGAAATTGTAGTAATTTAATGGATGGCATCATATGCTATCTTAAAATAAGTCCTGTTCATTTTAAAATACGATAAAAAAGACATACGAGATAATACATACATTTTGTTTCGTTAGAAACGTTTGACAAAGAGAATTTTTCTTATAATAAATTTTGCTTTCCTTCTTAAGAAAAAAGCAGTACTCTCCCATTATGATAGTATCCCTTGGTACTGGTTTTCATCGTGGATATGTCCTGATGAAAGCTTTCTCCTCATCACTTACATTCTTTCAAAATTTTAGTCAAGTAACTGAGACGGGAGTGAAGAAAATAAATTTTGAAAGCCGTTTTCTTCCCAAGAAATCCATCCAGATCTTTAAATGATCTCAAAGTTGCTAATTCAGTATCTTGTGTCCAAATACATTACCTTTGAGGAATTTCTTTATTTTTGAGGCCAGTGGAAATCCTTTCTTTCAGTTTTGGATCTGTTAAATTGGTAAACACTCCCCTTAAACAGCACAATCCTCATCCTGCCTTATCTAGATCTTTAACAAAATTCTTCATTAATCCAAGCTTTATATGCAAAGGTGGAAGAAGAACCTTTTTTTTTTTTTTTTTTTTGTTCAAACAGTGGAACATATTTTATATTACTTCTCCTCGTAAACGTTCCTCCTCCTTTTCCCAATGATGCACAATATAATGTTTTTCTGTTGTGTTTGCATGACTGTCCTACAAACATAGCAAAGAACAGTGTTTTGTGAAACCTCCTTATAAACTATCCAGTAATCAAATTACCTTAAGATCACCAGAGACATTCCAAGCAAAGTCATGATACATTATTGTACTGAGGATCTTGATGGTACTTCCATTAAGTTTCTTTCCAGCCAAACAACATGAATTAGAGGTACTGATGGCAAAGCATTTAGATTGTGTGGAAAAACTGCTTTAAACATAATTTTGTTTAAAAGCAGTTTTTAAAGCAGCAAATGGTCAATAAGTATGACCATTTGCTAGTGTTGTATCCAGAAGACCACTAAAATCCTTACAGAAATACGGTACATGTCTTACTTTGAGCTTTTGTTGTAAATTATCCATGCACGTAACAGAAATTGTCATTCAGGCACTTCCTTTGCTTCTGCTTAAATATTTTAACAATTCAATGTTGACCAAAACACAGAGGAAACAAACATTATACAGTAAATAGGATTGGTGGGTTGACTTTTGAATTCTTTAGAATATTTTCCGAAGGAACTACGACCATAAAGTTTTAGGTGTGTGTGTGTGTGTGTTTGTGTGTGTGTGTGTGTGTGTGTGTGAGAGAGAGAGAGAGAGAGAGAGAGAGAGAGAGAGAGAGAGAAATTTGTATATACAGGTAGCTCTCGATTTATGTCGGGGTTAGGTTCCCGGGGGGACTGGCGCAAATGGAACCCTTTATATAATGGAGTCAGTCGGAAATCACAGGGTTAGGTTCCGGACACCAAAAATTTTACCCACCACTTTGCATCGATCGTTTTATTTTATTAGCATTCTTCATAGTTCTAGTAATAGTCGATGGAGGCATATTAATAGCCCTACACACATTACGGCGGCTTTCACCAGATTCCATCCTCCGAATATTGCACTAGAATTCAATGAACTACTTTTACCAGATATGGCGTCTCTTTATTCTATTAAATTAAAAACTTCATAACACTATGGCAAAAACGGCACACGACTTAATATTTATATTTAATGTGCTATTAATATTTAATTTATTAATAGCACAATTATAAAAAAATGTTAGCGTAATAAATTTCCAACACATGTAAATAGCGTAAACAACAACCAAGTGAATGCTTCACAGCATTGACCTTTACCACCCGCATCCACAAGTGGCTACTTTGAGGGAAGGAATCTTTCTCGTCTCTGATACGGATGCGCTAATTTCTGATTGGCTCAGATTGTCCTAAATCACATGAACAGTGCATGATACATAGCACAGTATGATGCCGATGAATTTTGTCTGACGATTTTAAACTTTCAATTTATAAAAAAATTGCAACCCCCCTTCCCCCCAAATTCCAAAATAAATAAATAAAAATAAAAATGCCATTGTGGTCTGTGATTGGCGCTATTGCGAATCGGCGCAAATCGGACCAGCTCAAAACGAGGGCTACCTGTATAATCATTTTGCCTGCCGTCATAATTTGGGGCTTCATTAGACTGGCCCAACCCTGCCAACGGGAAGTATTTTTCAACTTATTTATTTATTTATTATTCAATTTATTCCATATGCTTCACCCCTGAACAGCCTTCAGCTAGGAGGGTGCCTATATACATTTGTACATTTTGACTTAGACAGCAAACATAGAAGTCGTACATAAATTACACATATTATTATTATTTCTATTTTATAGAAACAGTTTCTATATAATATTATGAACATTAGTTTCTTTATCCAACAAACATCTAAAGTGAGCAAATATAGCGGATAAAAATATATACAGTGACACGAGCAAAAGATAGAGACATATAAACACATACGCGTCCTAATGTGTGCACATACAGCCAATACATATACATACAAAACACATAATGATTTAAAACAAATTAATTCTTCAGCAAAGTAGAGTTCATGGGAGATTCCATCCTGAAGGAGATAATCAGGAAACTTCTACAGTTGTATGTGGTGGTACATGTCCTGTATCTTCTCAGATCTGTACGCTTTCTCATCACAGAACTTGTGGGGATCAATCTTCAGGGTGTTGTACGTTTGGAGGATGTTAGACGGAAAACATCTTCTAAGCATAGTTAAATTCTGTAATAAGCTTCTTAGGGGAATCCATGAACTATTGCAAAGGACGCGGGAAAGCCTAGGACCTGCAACAAGATTATGGACATTTGGAGCGTCAAAGCGATCGGTGAGGAGTTGACAGAGATTACGCAGATTTCCTGTAATCAGCAACTGATTCCAAGGGGTGCAACCGAGGTTAGCATACATGATTGATCTCGAGATGGTGAAAGGGAGGCCATTAACACGGTTCAACCACCTTAAAATCCAGTACTCGATACCCATGAATTTTTTGATGTTAGTGAGGGAAGCAGAGGACCAGATCGTCGAGGCATACATGGGAATGGGAACAAGACATGTTTGTATGTAGTGAGTGGCAAGTTTTTGGTTGTTTACTCCAGTAAGTTCCTGTCTTATCGCCCACATTGCTGACAGAGTTTTTGCTTTAGTGTTGGCAAAGTGCTGTTGGAAGGTCAGGCCTTCATCCCAGGTGAGCCCTAGATCAGTGTGATGAGAAACCTTTTGCACTCTAATACCATTTATGTAGATGTTTATGTTCATCTTCTTCTTCAGGTTGGTGAAAGACATTTGTGCTGACTTGGTCGGATTTATGGATAGGCCAATATTCTCAAGATAATGGACAAGTTCTTCTATTAGGGCAGTGGCATGGGCGTTGATTGCTTCAGATTTGTCACCGTGTTTTGACGAGATGAAGAGTTTTATATCATCTGCGTAAGAGCTGCAGTCAGGATGCGTAGATAGGAAGGGGTCCAAAGCGGCAGCAAAAAATAGTGCGGAAAGGACGCCACCTTGGGGGACTCCTCTGTAGACGACGTGGTTCGATTGGAAGGTTCTATGTTCTACTCTCAAATGCCTTTGTTTGAGAATGGAAACGATGACTTTTAATAGGCCTCCCTGTATTCTGAAGTGCCTTTCAAGTATTGTCATCAAGGAATTGATTGAGACATTATCGAAAGCAGCTTTAATGTCTAAAAATACTACATCAATCTGTTCTTTGGCGTTCAGAGTCATTTGGATCCGAAATAGGGTGTCCATTAGATTAGTCACAGTTGATCTCTTTGGAATCACAGTGTGTAAATATGGTGGTCTTTTATGGAAAAAATACATAACAAGAATTGGCAGCAGAGTCTTCTCGAACAATTTTAGTAAATTGCAGCTTATAGAGATTGGACGAAAATCCTTCTTGTCTTTCGGATGTTTGACTTTAGGCACAGGTTTTACAATATAATGTTTCCATATTTCAGGGATAATTCCAGTGTGTAGGGTTTCTCTAAATATGTGTAGCAAGACCTCGATGATGAATGGACTGCTTACTTTCATGATGAAGAGGGGGAACATATCAGGGCCAGAAGTGGATTTATTTGGGAGACTATTTAATGCCTGAATTACATTTTCTTTGGTTATGGTGATTTCTGTTAGTAGAGGTCTGATATCAAGATTGGATCCGGATGGAGTCATGTTATTCATGTAATTTACCAGCCAACTGGTATTGTCTGGTGCGAGAGAGTTATTCTTTAAATTAGGGTCTGGAGAGATTCCGAAGATACTGTTCGCCCATTCCCTAAATAAAGTTTCATCCATGGTGAAGTTGGTATTCTTGTTGTTAACTTCGCACGGTGACTAATTCGAACCCAGGTCTTTTCCTTACACCCTGTTAGTATACAGGGTGAGCCACTTGTCAGCCCTTTGGAGAGTTTATGTTCAAATCCCGTCGGGGTGTGAAGAATTGTTAACTGCCATTCCACTCTTTAAATCATCAGCAAAGTTGACAACTTCCCCTGGACCCCTGATTCGTCAGTAGCTTTAATTCATCAGCAAACGTTGACAGCTTCCTCTGTACTCCCTCATCAATTTCATTAAGGAAGATGAGAAACAGAAGTGGCTCTAGTACTGATCTCCGAGATATACCACTCGCTACACTAGTCCACCCTGAAGTATGACCATATATGACCGCTCTGCCTCCTATATTTTTTTTTTTTTGGCTATCCCTTGATCCAACAAAGGATCTTGCCTTTGATCCATTTTATATAATAGCCTTTCATGCGGATCTGTATCAGAAGCTTTACTGAATATTGAAGGTAAACAATGTCAGAGTTGTTTCTTGCATCCAACTGTTGTATGACTTCTTGGTAATAATTAATCAGATTGGTGAGGCAAGGCTCTTCACCCATGCTGTGATGCCATTCATATCGAGATGGTCCTGAATTATATCCATAATCAGAGATTCCAAGATCCTTCCCAACACTAAAGTCAAACAAACTGGCTTATGGGTGCCCTTCACATCTTTCGCACCTCCTTTATGGACTGAGAAAACGCGAGATTGGGAAAAACACCATTGTGTTCAATGGAAATTGCTCTTTAGGTGTGCCATGATGTGCAAAGACACAAATGTATGTCTTTTAAATCAAAGCGAATTGGAGTAGCAAAAGTTGGGGGGGGGAGGTGGACCACTGTATATAGGCATAAAGTTGAGTATTAACAACAAATATTAAATACCCTGCAACGCTACTGTTTATGTTAAAACGTATCTATAAATCAAACAAACTTTTCGCTTGCTTTGTTTACTTTGCTTACCTTGTCAGTAACTAGGCGAATTTCCTTGTTACAAGCTCGGACAACTGATTGGAAAGTAACCAGAGTCACTCCACGTGGTTTACTACAAAGAATATGTAGTGGGAGTTGTCCGTTTACCTGAAAATAAAAATATTTCATTCAGTAAAACTTAGAGTTGAACTACGTCTTTTCAAGGAAGGAAAAATATGCAATGTATCTATAATAATTTTGGTTGGAAGTTAGCAATTCATCGCTATCACTAAATGCTAATCTATGGTCTGCTAAAATTGTACAACTGCAACGACTCTTTAGAGAACATTGCGTTAATATTCCCGTTCTTTATCAAATTGAATTTGCAATATACCATATACACTGTGTTAACACTTTATTAGGTACACCTTTTGGGGCGCCTCCGTTTCCAGGTGGGAAGGAGCAGCAGTGCGTAGCACACGCTTCTTGATTAGACCGGGGTTCGAGCCCGTCACCACCAAATACGGGATGTGGCAGGGTCAGGCAATGACCACCGCATATCCCGGAGCAATATGGCCTTAGTTGCTAATGCTCCTAAAAACCAAATAACAAACAACAACATAGGTACACCTACCTAGTAGGTTTTGAGCTTCCTTTAGCCTTCAAAACATCCGGAATTCATCTAGGCATGGATTGAACAACATGCTGAAAAAGTTGTGCAGGAATGGAGTACCATGTAAATATGAGTGTGTCACTCAGTTCCCTGAATTTCAACGGAGGTGTAGGCCTGCAGCGAACCGCCTTTTCCAGCTCATCCCAAAGATGTTCAATAGGATTGAGACGCGCGGACTGAGCCGGCCAAAGCAGCAAATAAAAGTCATTGTCATGTTCCTGGAACCATTCCATAGTGATTCGGGCTTTGTGCACCGGCGCATTATCCTGCTGGAAGTAACCATCTGACTGAGTATAAACTGTCAACATGAACGGATACACTTGGTCAGCAACGATGTTTAGGTACGATGTGGCATTCGGACGTGAATATATGGGTACCAATGGACCCAACGTGTGCAAAGAAAACATTCTTCACACCATAACACTGCCCCCACCATCTTGCACAGTAGTCGTCAGACATGACGGGTCCATGAATTCATGTTGTTTTCGGCAAATTCTGAGCCTTCCATCAACATGATGCACCGGGAACTTCGACTCGTCAGACCAAGCAACTGTTTTCCAATCCTCGATAGTCCAGTGCTGACGTTGTTGTGCCCACAGGAGGCGTGATCTCTTGTTCTTCGTTGATAACAAAGGTACGCGATGTGACCGTCAGCTCTTGTAGCCCACCATTCGCGACAAAGTGCGACAAGTGGTCCGTTGCGATATTTTGTTCTGCGCACCAAGGTTGTATTCTGACGTTATGTGCGACATTATGGCTCGTCTGTTTGCTTGTACAATTCTAGCCATCCTCCTCTGACCTCTCTCTCTCATAAAAAAGCTATTTTCTTCCACAGGAGTGCCGTTGAGAGGATTTTTTCTGTTCGTTGCACCATTCTCGATACACCCTTGAATCTGTGGGGCGTGAAAGGTTCAGGAGGACTGCCGTTTCAGAGATGCTTTGTCAGCACGTCTTGCACCTACTACCATGCCACGTTCGGATTCCTTTAGATTACTCATTTTCCTCATTCTTGCTATAGTTTGTACGCTTAACTGATACCAGAAAGGTGGTTCTGCTGCATTTATATCCACAGCTGCTGTCATGTGCCTTGCAACGTTGTGGAACAAACCATTCCTGCGCACAGCAGGGATGTACCTAATAAAGTGGCAGCACAGTTGTATATTTCTGTGTTATTTTGTGTTATACGGTATCCATAATAACTGTCTTTGAGGTTGTCGCAGACATTCTCTCAGATATGCAAGACAAGCTGAGCTTGCTGCCTCGGAGTCTAAAGTGCTGATGGAACTGATATTCGGGTTACACTCAAGTCAAGGGGACCCAATTTTGGCAAAGTCCAGACGGTCTGTGACAGCCATATATATAAAAGTGACACAAATGAGGGGCTTGACAAAGAAGCGTGGATGGACCACATCAGCAGTTCCCCCTAGCATATATCATGAGTCTCAAGTCAGGGAGTTTGAGTGGGATCAATTAGTTGACAATGAGATGGAGTCTGTTCTTATCACTAAAGAAGCACTAATACAGAGTATTAACTCCTTCAGGCCAACTAACACAGCTGGAGTTGATGGAGTCCCCCACTTCATGGTAAAGAGTCTCAGCCCTTACCTAATTGAACCACTCCAAGCAATTTATAGCTCTATCCTTGCTTGCCGAGTTTTTCCTGAGAACTGGAATAAGTATGCTGTAATTCCAATGCCGAAAATTACAAAGCCTAACCAGATGGAGCACTATAGGCCAATATCTACTGTATCTACCCTGTTAAAAGTACTACCCTGTTAAAAGTAAATATCTACTGTTAAAAGTACCTGTTAAAAGTACTGGAGAAAGCTCTATTGCCAAAGTTGTCGAATCAGATACTGGCTGGGCAGCCTCAACGAATTCATTATTCAATAACTGCAAGATCTACTATTACTAACCTCCTCACAGTTCAAGCCGCAATACTAAATGCTTTTCAAGCCAGAAAGGAAATTGCAATAATTTATGCCGATATAAAAGCAGCCTTCGATAGATGGATGTACATGCCTTACTTCATCTGCTCTAACACGCCTTCCAAATAAAAGGAAATTTGCTGAAGTTCCTACAGGCCCTACTTACTTGTCGGTTCATTTTTTACCGCACAGATAGTCAGATCCTCCAACGTCAACTCCATGCACATGCAGGAGTTCCACAGGGTGGAGTCTTATCTGGATTCCTCTTTACCGCCATTATGATCCCGTTCTGCAAAGGTAGAGATGATGTATGCACTTATGCAGACGATATGATATTAAGATCGTAACACCCATCCAACCGTCCATGACCAATAGGGAATTATGTGGCCAGATTAATTATAAGCTTCTGAACTTATTCGTGTACTTAGACAAATTTGGCTTGGCCCTAAATCCACAGAAGACTGTAATCATGGTGTACTCGCTCAAAAAATCGCCTACGCTCTTAGGCGATTTTTTGAAACTTAATGGCACCCGAAACTTAATGGCAAACCTATCTCAGTTGTTGAGACGCATAGAGATCTGGGAGTAACTTTTGATACTAAACTTACGTTCAAGTCTCATATTGACCTGGTTGTAAAGAAAATGAGCTACTTACGTCGGGCAACAAAACAGCACCTCTTGCACGTGAAACAGACTACAACAACCGCACGATATTTAAGAACCACAGTGTATTCGGCCATTTTGTATGGCGCAGAATTGTGGGCGTCAGCCACCCCTACTCACATTAGAAGAATATATGCGAGTGAATTCTGGCTGCTTGAAGTGGGCAAACCATAAGCACCATCTCCCTCAACAGTTAAGAATCATGCAGCTCTCTGAGCAGCTTAAACTGCAGCGTTTACCAGACATCATTGCCTGGAAACGATTAATAACTACAATCAAAATGATGACTGGCACGATATCATCACCATACTTCTGGCGGCTTTGTGAGTGGCACATCCCGCCATCTGCATTAAGAGGTACAAAATCCTTGAGAATGAAGACCAACAGACTGAAGATGGCCGACAGGTTTATACCCGCCAGTGCGTTAGAATCAATTCAGTCTCTAACACATATCGGAATTGACCTACTAAGGCTCATAGAAGATACGAAATATAGGAAACAAACAGCAGTGTGGTTCGCTGAGGCTACTGTTGCCTAGTAGTTGTGTGAATTTCTATCAAGAACTGTCTGTACGCAATTGAATAATGTATATCTCGCACAAGTTGATTCAGTGGATGTGATGTTAAGATGAAATTGTATTACAATTTCCAGGGCTCTAGACAGAAATGCAGTGATGAGTAATGCAATTTATATTTCATCTGTTCGTGTATATTTAACCTTTCTTGTATATTTTAAACATTCCTTTATTCACATTTAATGATAATCCCCTGGCATTTTCTGCCGTGAAGGGAATTTGTCTCTTACCAATGTACACTTATATTTTAATTTTGGTAGGACAAATAAAGATTTATTTATTTATTTATCCTCTGCTTGCGCTTTCACGATGGTGGGACTGTTAGTAATCCTGGTTATAACTCCCATGCTCAAGTACACTGTTGGTGATCGCTCAGGTGTGAACCAACGTAAGCAGGGGTTGAGGTGTGGCGCCCACACCATACGGAGGAATGCCGCCGTAATACAAGGTGGTAGAATTTCCTTTCCGTTCCCCTAAGATGCTCCTGCAGAAGAGCCTGTGGGCATTGACGAATCTGGTCGGTGTATTTTTTGTGAGAAGCTTCAAACGTATATTTTTTGTTTTGACACTTGGTTCTCTTTGAAACCAGTATTTTCTCATTTCTTCAGAAATATTTGTCCGTAATCATTTACTGAAATTTACTAAGATATTTGCATAATTGGAATTGGTGTCTTGTGACATTTAAGTTCTGTATTTTAATTTTAAATTTCTACTTGTTCATGTGTTTCTTCACTGCCGTTGAATTGATGCGTTAATTTTTTCTGTATCATCTTGATTTATTTCAGATTTATGGCTGACCACATTTTTACTAAACCTGAAGCCGAATAATTTCTGTTTCTTACGGTAGCTTCTTCCCTTTGTTATTAAGTTAGAAAGCAGAATAAATTAACGTACATATATATATAAAATTATATTTATTAATTTTAGCTATTTTTTTAAATAGATAAGATTACGAAAGATTAATAAATTAGATTTGGAATATATAGATAGATGAGATAAATTAGAATAGAACGATAAGTAGATAAAAGGTAATTTAAATTAGAACGATATATATTTTACACACAATTATTCATGACCGGCATTAACGAAAAAATATTCAAATAAAATATGCACTGTTATGTTTTGAAGCTAATAAATAAATAATGGTATTCTTAGTAATAATTAAAAACATAAACTGGGATGCCACGATAATTTCTACATACTAGATAAGAACAATTTCTAGATAATTTTTAGCGCTGTGAAAATTATTTTCCTAACTAGCTGGCCAATTACCATTGCTAATTTCCCAATAATTACCACTGGTCCGAAAATGTGTAAACCACTGTTTACTGACATAGCGAACGCAGGCCGTGTGTACACGTTAGACAGGGTCAGTTGATAATGTGCTGGAAGCATAGTACAGCATTTCACGAGGAATGGTAGCCAACCTTGTCATCCAGAGGTTTTGCATTGATAAACCATGTACTTAAGATATTCCGCTAACCCAGAAATTACAAGGATTAAGGTCCAGATAGCAAGGTTTCCGACATTGGCAAAATGGCTAGAAATGATGTGGCTTGGAGCAACTGCCTCATCCACTGAGCACTGTGCGGTTGAGCTGCATCCTGCATAAAAACATTTGTGTTCAAATATCCAGTGTGTGTGTGTGTCTCTCTCTCTCTCTCTCTCTCTCTCTCTCTCTCTCTCTCTCTCTCTCTCCCTCCCTCCCGTGAAGGAATCATACAGTGTCGTTGTAACTGTCAATGGGTGAAAGTTACTCTGCTTTTGGGACTACAGTAGATATGTTGGGGGTTCAAACACATTTACATAAAGTCTAAATGGTTTTAAACTCAATTGCATAATACCTGGAGGGATTTAAACTCAATTGCATACTATACTCCAAGTACAGGTGTGAAAGTGATAGTTAGTTCTCATTTCTCTACCTAGATGGCGCCACTTGCTTACCGAGTTTTTTTAGTTCGTAATTTTGTCCCTAGATGGCACTACATATATTTCTCTCTTTTAATTTTTTATCATACCTGAGTCTTTTCTTGTGTGTATGTAAACTTTTTGAAAATACATTTTATTACAGTATATCTTCTTAAGTTGTGTGTAAACCTTTTTATTGACACATTTCCTAATATCCAAAACTCAAAACACCAAAGAAAATTTCAGCCTTTGATAAAAAGAAAATACATTTTCAATTAGACATACATGTATTTATTCTATCAACAAATGAAAAAAATTTCCGACGTACATGTACACCTTCAATCAACATCTTTTAATTTTTTATCATACCTGAGTCTTTTCTTGTGTGTATGTAAACCTTTTTGAAAATACATTTTATTACAGTATATCTTCTTAAGTTGTGTGTAAACCTTTTTATTGACACATTTCCTAATATCCAAAACTCAAACACCAAAGAAAATTTCAGCCTTTGATAAAAAGAAAATACATTTTCAATTCCACCCAACTGTATAATTCCAGAAGAATAACACGCATTCTTGTAGGAATATTTGTGTTAATTGTGTAATGTCCCAGCATGATGACTTCCTCCATCACTTTTTATTTACTGAAGCGATAAACATATCAAATAATGTCATCGGAATATTTGTGTTAATTGTGTAATGTCGCAGTATGAGACACTTTTTATTTTTAAAAGTGACAAAAAATATTTTCTTTCGCAGTGTCTTCTCATAGATTTAAACCTTTATTGATCCTTTGATAAAAAGAAAACTCATTGTCTTGTCATAGTGTTTATTAACTAAGCCACCTGAGTCTTTTTTTCTTGTGTGTGAGTAAAACTTTTATAGGTTCGTTTCCTTAGAGATTCAATATGAAGATACATTTTTTTTAATTAGAGCCTTTTTATTATTATTGTAACTCTTTATTATTGTCTTAACTTATGTGTGTTAACCCTTTTATTGACTCGTTTCCTAAAATCAAAAACTCAAACACCAAAGAAAACTTCTGCTTTTTAATGAACAATTTTTAAAAAGGTACATCTATGAACAAACAGTAACATTTTCAGATGTGTGGAAACAGTCCATACTCCTATCTTCACGCTGCGGCTCCGAGATAATAATAATCACTATCAGGATGATGACAAACCATTTAATTGACAATTTTCCTAAAATCAAAAAACTCAAACATCAAAGAAAATTTCTGCTTTTTAATGACCATTTTTAAAAAGGTACATCTTTGAACAAAACAGTAACATTTCGAGAACACAAGCAATCAAAAGACACAGTTCAATGAAATGGGAATAAATGAGCATAACGTTCAATATAACGCTTCCTTAACTCTGATATCATTCCTAGTACTGCCTGCAGAATATTATAAGGATTAATTTCTGGTTCTTTCTGCTGCAAAGTACATCTAGCCGTAAAGTCTGTTACAACGTTATACGGAATCAGATGTCGAACCATATACTCGTAGGCTTCTTGAAATGTGATATCACTGGTGGTGGTGAACTGTCGACGCAGTCGTAAACATTCGCGAGCTGTGTGTAGTACTTCCATCACTGATTCTTGCATCAGCGTGAATAGTTTAGCTTCGTTCCCAAGCACAGATACAAAATCGTCAACATAGAGTATTTTTTGTGAAAGAGACTCACATTCATCCAAGTCGAGATTAAAATCACACAGCTCACCATTGGTAATTGTAGCACGACCAGCATCTGTCTCAATCTCCAAGCCATCTGTAAATGTAATAGTTTCATGTGCACGACCCCGAACTAATAGTAATACTTCAGGCCATTTTAACGCTATCTTACTCCACTGATCTACCGTTAGTTTTAGATAACTCGAAGCGCATTCCAAAACGATCGATACTTCGAAATCAAGCAGGAGAACTCGTAGAATAGTGCGTGAACTGAGGCGACGAAAAAACACATAGTTCTTCTTTGGAGCGGTACTCATCTTAGCAGTTGCTGAAAAATGGCAAATGTAACGTATAACAGTCATATATAAAGCAGTCCCAACCCAGATATGTGACTAATAATATTACTCAAGAAGAAGTGTGTCATCGGAAATTGCCCAATAAAACAACCTTCAACCCAGATATGGACTAAGAATATTACTCAAGAAGAAGTGTGTCATTGGAAATTATCTAATTAGGAGCTCTTACAGAATGACAAACTATTTTCCTTTTGACCTTAAAACCCACTTACAGGATGTCTGTAGTATTTCCGAACAAGTTTCGTTTTGACGAAATAGTAGGATCAATGACTGAGAATGTCATAAAGCTACTGGAGAGCCTTTAAAAGCGACCACAGTCACAGAATCGTTACCGAAAAAAAAAAAAATGGACATGTGTGATGATAGTTCACTGGAGTGTGAAGCTGTCCGTCTTGCAGAAGTTATTGAAGCTGAAATATTGTATACGAATACTGTACTGTATACTGAGGTGAGTGACTTTCCTCCTATATTATCCCTCTTTATTTTTAAACGTGATAAAAATGCAGTTTTATAACAATGCTTAATATTCATTTTCAGAATGCAGAATTCTTTTCATTGTCTCCTCGTGTCGAGGGGAGGGCAGGAGGATCAAACGAAGGACCTGTAAGTCTTATTCAGAATCTCATATGCAGAATTACAATCCGAATTCCAAAAACGTTAAGTATTTTTTTTTTTTTTTTTCATTTCTTTTCAGATTCAAATTGGTGGTGGTGACGAAACATACGAACGATTCTACGAAATCAGTGAAGGGCCAGAGAAGTATTCCTCTAAATATAAAACTATGTATAAAACGTACAAGTGCAAATACCGAGACTTACATTTGCTTGCAGGGGAACAATTTTTTCTTTTGTTCAAACAAATGTTTAAACTAATTATAGGACAAGTAAACAAGGGAGGAGAATTTAGCCATGTTCGTTTATGTGTAAACGCCGACTCCCTAAAAACACCGATTAATCTTCCATTTATGAAGATATCAGAACTGACAATAGATAGAATTATGGATGCGTTTTTCAGTGTAGATCAGTCGCGAAGTGGCTTTCTGATAACAGACTCTCTCACAATCGATCTGGTTCTTATAAACATATCAAATAAAGGTGGTGCTGGGCCTCTTTCCTGTACCGTTCAACGTGAAACATGACAAATGGCAGTGTAAGCTACTCCATACATCGTTAACTAGGCGGTATGGTTTCACATTTAAGAAGCGCATAGTTGGAGAGGACACCCGTACATCCCCATATGGATACTTCCGTGAAAAACACAATCAAAAATGATTCGTCGGTTATAACACTGTCACTATGTGTTCGTTTATCCACCCCTTCACATGTGTCGCGGCCGGTGGTACTCAAAGCGGTAAAACAACCTTCATTCTGTCCCTTATTAAAAACAGCAAACAGTTAATTTCACCCCCTCCGGAGAGAATAATTTACTGCTACTCTGAAGAGCAGGATCGGTTCTTACAGTTTCCGCAGGTTGAATTCGTAAAAGGCTTGAAACTGCCCGAAGTCGATAGACATGTCAGAAATCTAATCATAATCGACGATCTCCTACACGCTGCAAAAGACAGTTCCGAAATCGCTGAAATATTCATTAAAGGAAGCCATCACAGGAATACAAGTATCTGTCTTCTCTCCCAAAATTTGTTCTGTCAGGGTAGTCAATATCGGACCATCAGTCTTAACTCACACTATTTAATCGTTTTTAAAAATCCCAGAGATTCCCGACAAATATCTCACCTAGCCTCGCAAGTATTTCCAGGGCGTTCGAGTGTTCTAGTCGATATTTATAAGGAGGCCACAGAAAAACCGTTCTCGTATTTATTACTGGACTTTCGACAAGATACACCAGAACAATTACGTCTGCGCTCGTGCATATTACCGGAGGACGGCCCGTCAATTACATATGTACCTTCATGGCTAAAAGACTCCGAAAACATAGTGACTTCATCAGGTTTTTGTCTGGTGCCAGCCCCAAGCAAGCAAATACAATTTTGAGACAGGCATCGCACTCTCAGGTCACGGTTTTGTGCGAACTGTGTAAGAATTTACTAAGAGGTAACATACCAATCACTCCACAAGAACGTCGTAGACTGCAGCGCAAAAAGAAGCTGTTACGTGTTCTAGTGGATAAAACAGTCCCCTTCACAAGGCGACGGAGACTTATTACCCAGCAAGGAGGTGCACTGTTTCCCTTACTGGGCAGTCTGATAATTCCACTGATAACATCGCTAATAAGAAAATGAACGACTCGTTCAAAAAATATTTACTACTGGCACCACCAGAACACCAACGGATGATTTCTCTGGACGAAGAGATGTCCGAAATTCTGAAGAGACAGGACATGTCGATCGAATCCAAGGTGAAGGCCTACCTTCAAACATTGCAGGCTTTTCTGGGACTGAAGAAGAAAAGCGGGCCTCCGGAGGAGGCCCTCGTGCTCCCTCCCGCGGCGGCCGGGGAAAAGCGCGCGCCCAAACGTGCAAGGAAGAAGCCGTCGATTCTGACGTCTCCCCGTCGCTTGAGAGGAAAGAAAATACAGTGGATAAGTATGTGAGTACACAATTTTTTTTTTTTTTTAAATTTGTTTATTTAAGTGATCGATTACATCTAAAGTAGCAATGATATCATTGCCCCACAAATT